>NW_016805059.1:2841062-2852221 GCF_001698545.2 Rhinopithecus bieti | reverse complement strand
ATAAATATATTATGTAGATATATATCTACATATATATGAGAATAGAATATATTACCTATATATAGATATTATCTACAAATATGTATTATCTATAATATATTTAGCAATAGAATGTTATCTATAATATATACAACATATAATACAATAGATATATAATATATATTCTAGCCTTCTTTATTTAAAAGTCTAATAGAAAAAACTTAAAGGGCTCTTTAAAGAAAAGTTATAACTTTATTGTGGGGATTATATGATATATAGATATATATGACAATAGCACAATGGATGCAGGAGTATATGGAACTATATTTTTATATCAAATGTGAAACAATACCGTATCAATTCTAAATAGACTGTGATAATGTTTAGATGTATTCTTTAATCCACTGATCAACTCTGAAAAATATAATGCAAACAGATATAGATAAAAGGTCAATAATAATAAAAATAAAAAACTAAAAAACTCATGATTATCTCCTCCAGAAAAGGCAAGAAAGGAGTAACAGAGAAACAACAATAAAATGATAATTTTAAAAAAGATAAATAGAAAATAAAGAGAAGCAAATTGCTCCTAAATCCAACCATATCAGTATTTACATTAAAAGTAAATTGACAAAACATTCATAAATGGACTAAACACTACATTAAAAGGTACAGATTGCCAGACTTAATAAAAAAGTGACACCAGGTGTGTGATGTTCACCTTCCTGTGTCCAAGTGTTCTCATTGTTCAGTTCCTACCTATGAGTGAGAACATGTGGTATCTGGTTTTCTGTTCTTGCGATAGTTTAATAACAAACCTGCACCTTGTGCACATGTACCCTAGAACTTAAAGTATAATAAAAAAACAAAGTGACACCAAACCCTTATTTTCAGAGATTCACTTAAATGAAAGACAGAATTAGTTTGAAAGAAAAAGGATAGAAAAAATATACCATGGAAACACTTGTCATAAGGAAGGTGAAGTATTAGACAAAACAAGCTAAGGAAAGGAATATTACCAGAGGTAGAGACATTTCATAATGCTCAAAACATAATAATAGTATGTATGTGCCTGATAACAAAGTTATAAAATACTAACAGAACTAAAGAGAAGTATAAACAAACCCACAAACGTAACTGGATATTTTAATACCCCTAAGTTGGTAACTGGTAAACAAATTAGATGAAAAATCAGTAAGGCTAAAGAAGATCTGAATGATATTACCAACCATGTTGACCAAACTTCAATTACACCACATTATATTCAGCACCTGGAGAACACATCTACTTTGCAAATGCAAATGAGACTTTCACAAGATACACTAAGGTTGGGCCATTTAGAAATAATAATAATAATTTTTAAAAATTTGAAATCATGTAAGATACATTATCTGGGCCATAACAAAATTAACTTATAATTAACAGCAAAAGTATATGTAGAGAAGAACCAAGTATTTGAAAATAAAATAAATCACCACAAAATAACCAACTGGTCAAAAAAGAGATCACAATGATCACTATATATTATATGTATCGAAAAATCACTATGTACCCCATGTACAATTATTATTTTTCAAGTAAAAAAATGAATTTCTAAAACAGAAGATCACAAGGGAAGTTAGAATATATATTTAAAGAAATGATAATAAAAATAAAAGGCATCAAAAAATCGGGGCCACTAAAGCAGTACAAAGAAGAAAGTTTACATCTTTCAACAGGTTTAGCAGAAAACATGAAAATCTTAAAAACGAGTGAGAAAATTTTCAAATCTAAAGATAAGCAAATTAAACCAAAATAAATAATACTAAAAATTAATGAAACTGGAAACAAACAATAGAGAAAATTATTAGGTTGGTGCAAAATGATTGCGGTTTTTGTCATTGAAAGTAATGGCCAAAACTGCAATTACTTTTGCACCAACATATAACAAGGCCAAAGTGGTTCTTAAAAAAGTTTAATGAAACTAAGCAATGCCTATCAAGATTTAGCAGGAAAGACAGAAAACACAAATTATATATGTTAGAAATAAAAAATGAAATGTCATGATAATCCTATAGTCAACAGAAGAATGAGGGACTATCATGAACAACTGTTTATAAACTCAACATATCAGATGAAATGGACAAACTTCTTGATAGACACAATTACCAAACTGGTAAAACAGAAAACTGAGTACTGAAATATCTATTTAAAAAATCAAATTTAATGACAAAGATGTCTCCACACAGAAAATTCCAGGCCCAGATAATTGTACTGGTGAATCCTCTCACCAGTACAATTAAGAAAAAAAAAATACCAAACCTTTATAAAATAAAGGAAGAAAAGACACTCCCCAACTCATTTGATACCCAAGCCTGATGGTAACATTATAAGAAAAAAATTACCGACCAATAGCCTTCATAAATATAGATGCAAACATCTTAACACAATTTTAACAAATCAAATTCTACAATAAAATATCGCACCATGACTAACCAGAGTTTATCCCAGGAATGCTAGGTTTAACATATGAACATTAATGCACCAAAATTCATGTTCATCTAGAACCTCAAAATACGACTTTCTTAGGAAATAAGGTGTTTACAGGTTTAAATACTTAAGATGAGGACACACTCAATTAGGGTGGGCCCTAAATCCAATGCCTGGTATCTTTTTTTTAAGAGAAAGAAGAGACACAGACACGTAGAGAAAACACAGGGAAGAAGGCCACGTGGGATGAAGGCAGGGATGGGAATGATGCAGCTACAAGCCAAGGAATGCTAATGGACTGCTGCCAACCACCAGAAAGAAGCTGGAAGAGGCAAGGAAGGATACTTCCATGATGCCTTCAGAGGAATATGGCCCTGCAAACACCTTGATTTCGGACTTCTGTCCTCCAGAACTGAGAGAATACATTTCTGTTTTAAGTCTGTGGCAATTTGTTACAGCAGCTACAAGAAACTAGCACAATATTCAACTGACCAGATAATTTTCTTAAATATAAAGTAATTGCTTGGGTTTCTTCTTCTGGTTTTCAGAACAAATTAAGAAACAGCATGGTGGTGTCAGTTAGGCATATATCAAATTGTCAGTTTTACTGGTAAAGTTCAACTGCAGAACAAGATTTGAATCGACAGCCTATTGTGCTTCCTGATACTTTCAGTCTGAATTGGGGGGTTCCCCCATTTAGTCATAGCACAAAGGAGCTCCTCTCCGTGCCTTCTGCCTCACCTCCCAGGGAGCAGATCCTTACACACCAACACTGCAGACAAGCGATGAGAAAAAGAAAGAAGCTTGGCCAGGTGGCATGCAGTTCCCTAATCTGCCCAAGCAAATTATGGGGAAGAAACGTTCTTCCTGTACTTTTCCCTTCTGAAATGTTCAGAAGCGAAAATTTGCTTCTCATAATGAAATACAAAGAGAAAAACGAAGTGTTCTCCCTTAGTAACAATGCATAGTAAACTTCCTGATAGAAACCTGAAAGGCCACATTTAATGCTATTGGAACATAACCGAAAGAACGTGGAACAGTGCCATGAACATTCAACACACATTTGTTGAGTGAATAAAATCAAATAAATAAAATGACACTGACTATATTGTTCTTAGCCATAAATTCCGTAATTCAAAGGTACATAAATTTAAAAAATTACTAAAGATAAACACTATTACATAGATTCAAAAAAGCAACATTTTTTTGACATTTTACTTTCTCTAAAACTGGATAAACTCTACAATCAGTGGTGTGTTATAGTTTAATTGTATGCATTTCCTTCTTCCTTAGTGGTATGTAAAATAATGCTACATGTTACAATTGGTGCAGTTTTAGATTCGGTGGAATACAGTATATCTTTAAAAATTATTTCCTTATCAGTTGCAGAAGAAAATATGTAAAACATACACACACACACAAATTCATTCTCTCCTTCTCTTTTTCATAATCAGATAAAAAAGCATAAATTCAAGAACACAATGCAACAGTTAAGTGGTAGTGCTAACCTCAGGATCAAGGTTTTCACAGAATGCTTTTTTCTCAGCTTCTACTTGTGTGCCATTCGGTATTGGAGAGGAAGAAGGTGCAGAATGTAACTCCAATTCTTCACAGAGGGCAGTTTCTTTATCTCCTAGTCCATCTTTCTCTTCTCTGTGACTATTCTTTTTTAACATACTCCTTGGCCGAGGTGATGGTTTAAAGTGATCATCTGTGTCAAGGCTGTTGTTTTCTGCTGAAAAATAAAATGCTTAAAGTGTGTGTACAAAAAAATGACCATGGCTTTATCTATCTCTCTGGGTGCTACCATATTTCCCTCCTGTGCCCATGCCCCTTCGCTCTCTGTCCTGAAGAGTCCAGATGAAGCTCACAACTCTTCTCTATACAGAGCTCTAATAAGGCACAAATAAATAATAGTTAATAATCAGGCTGAATGCAGTGGCCCACGCCTGTAATCCCAGCACTTTGGGAGGCTGAGGTGGGCGGATCACGAGGTTAGGAGTTTGAGACCAGCCTGGCTAATATGGTGAAACCCTATCTCTACTAAAAATACAAAAAAAATTAGCTGGGCGTGGTAGCTCATGCCTGTAATCTCAGATACTCAGGAGGCTGAGGCAGGAGAATTGCTTGAACCCAGGATTCTGAGGTTGCAGTGAGCCGAGATCTAGATCACACCATTGCACTCCAGTCTAGGCAATAACAGCAAAACTCCATCTCAAAAACAAAAAACAAAAACAAACAAACAAAAAAACAAAGTAAAAAAATAGTTGTCATCCTGAAAGTAACCACTATACTTTAGTTTCACAAGAAGTTAAACTCTTCAACATTATGAACTCCTAGAGTATTCAAAAAAAATGTTAAAAATAAAAAACAAAACAAAATCTTGCCCCAGTTTCTACCACTATAAAATGAAGAGGTTCATCCATCAAGCCTTTGAGTACCAAGCCCTGTACACATTACTAAACCTCATAATCAACAAAGCAGCAATGGACCTGTCCAGGGACTTTACAGGTTGATTTTTCTAAACAAAATTACAAGACAAAGGTTAAGGATCAAGATGATGATGTTGGCACCCAAGGGATAGGAGCGCTAACTCTCACTAGAGGAAGGAATCTTTTATGAGTTAATTGTTCTGAGTCCATAAAACTTCTTTAGCAGTTATTAAAATTTCACTATTTCCATTACTTCTAAGTTTAAAACAAGAATCTAATGCTGATATGCCTCCAGCATTTGAAACATAATGGGAAGACTTTCCATGTATATATTTTTTGCCTGAATTTTACCTGCTATACATATTTATGTTTCTATTGTTCTACAAATGCATTTCTCTAAACTTCAAAACTGGTCTAATTAACATCTTCCTCCCATTTACCTACAAACGGGCTTATGAATGCTGCCAGAAGATTCCACAACCATACCAAGTGGGTATTATTATAAATATTTCCTTGACAATTTTAGCTACATCCTAAACTCCAGCCAAATGTTCAACCCCAAATCCAAGGGTCCTAGATTTCTCCCTCTATTATCCCCTAAATCCAAAGTATCAATATACCCTATCGATTCTACATACAAATATCTCATTTATTCCACTTTCTACATCCCTACTGTAGGGTCCTTATCCACTCTTTCCTAGATCACTGCTTCCATGATATTTACAAAATGCAAATCAGAACACATCACTCCTCTCTACAAAATTCTTCAATGGCTCCCCATGATCCAATCCTACAGAATAAAAGCTTAACTGCCTTTGAACAACATAAAAGGGATTTTATGGTTTCGTCCTTCACTGCCTAATCTACAGCCATTTTGTCATCTGTGTTTCTGAAATGCTGGGCTAACAGTTGTCATGAACACATGCCACAATCACTCCAATCCCTCCTACTACCATACCTTTACCTAAGCTGATCCCCCTGCCTAGAATATCCACTTCTTGCTTCTCCTGACAAATGCTTCCATGTCTTTTGAACCTCAGTTTAAGCAGAGTATTATAAAATGCCCAAAAGAAGGTATTGAGCCAATTTTTTGTATTATTGTGGTAAGAACACAACATGAGGTCTACCTTCTTAATACATTAAGTGCAAAAGACAGTACTGTTAACTATAGGCACAATGTTGTACAGCAGATCTCTAGAACTTACGCATCCCACATGACTGATACTTTATACCTGCTGATTGTGTTTACAAACAAATGCTAAATAATAAAGTGAATAATCAGAACATTTATAGAGTGCTAAATTTATGCCAATACTGTTCTAAGTACTTCAAATATGTGAACTCATTTAATTGCCTCAAACTCCTAGAGGTAGGCAACTATTGTCCCATTTTTAAAGATGAATAAAATGAGAACAAAGAGGTCTCATGCCCAAAGTCACAAACTCTAGCAGGCTTTAGGTCTCAGATTAAAGGAGAAGCATCCTGACTCCAAAGTTCATGATTTCAGTCATGTTAGTGTTAAAAACATATCCTGCAAAAAATACTTTCATTTTATAGAGCAACTGTCACTTCCATAGTGATTATGATGTCTGGTTACTATACTTTTTACAAAAGACAAGCAATGACAGAGAAAGCCTTCAAGCTCTAAGAGTCTCATAAAGCATACTTGCTCCTCAGCAATATCTCACCACATTAAAAATATTGAGTTCCAAACCTGTATTAAAAATAAAAAAAGTCAAAGAATTTAGAGCATAAACTCATGAACCACATTCCCTCTTTCAAAGATAAATCATTCATATATTAATTTATTCATTTAAATACTTAATATATTCTATATGCCAGGTATTATCTTAGGAACACTAGCCTCAATTTTTACAAGAACCTGAGAATGACAACTTTAATATATTTTCTACAAAAATATCACTTCCAGAAGTACTGTCAAGTTCCCAAAAGAAAAAAAATGCCTATATTTTAAGAAAAGTGCTTTTTTTGGTAATCAATGTATACAATTGCCTATTTAGGTAATTTTTATATTATACATACTGAATATAACATTGCATATGTAAGTAGGGCATTTAGGATCCCGATGCCACCTTGTGGTTAAAATACAGTATTTCCTTATTCATTTTAACGTACCACAAGTTTTTCTTTTTTTTCTTTTTTTTTTAAGGTATGAAATAGGTAGATTATTGCTTTCCTGATTGTCTACCATAAACTTCTAATTATATACGTCCACTTGTCTCAGACAAATTTTTTTTTTTTTTTTTTTTTGAGGCGGAGTCTCGCTTTGTCGCCCGGACTGGAGTGCAGTGGCCAGATCTCAGCTCACTGCAAGCTCCGCCTCCCGGGTTTACGCCGTTCTCCTGCCTCAGCCTCCCGAGTAGCTGGGACTACAGGCGCCCGCCACCTCGCCCGGCTAGTTTTGTATTTTAGTAGAGACGGGGTTTCACCATGTTAGCCAGGATGGTCTCGATCTCCTGACCTCGTGATCCGCCCGTCTCGGCCTCCCAAAGTGCTGGGATTACAGGCTTGAGCCACCGCGCCCGGCCTCAGACAAATTTTTAGCTGCTATATGCTCGCATTCTCTTAATAACAAAGTTCAATTGCGTTCCTCTTCTCTGCAACATTGATTTCACTCACTATACTTGGGAGGCACATTTTAACAAGTTAATTCTGTTTCATTATGCATCCTGTTTGCATTTTTGTAGTTTTTTTATAGTTTATGAGATGCAATTCAATAAATTCTCACAACAATTTTGCAGAAATAGAAAGAGGGCTATTTTTAGCTTCTTCGTCATGAGGATAGTGAAGCTTATTTGCTGAAGTCACATATAACTAATACACAGTGGCTTTTCCCCAGGTGTCCTGGACATTATTCTATGTTCTTTGCTCTGCTTACATCCTTTGCTCATTTCAAAGTTAATGAGATTGTGGGGTCAGGAAGAAATGAGCAGTTCCCCAGTACATGCCTGAAATACAGTTTTGTCTGATGTTACCACTGGTATCTAATATGCAAAGTATGAACTATTTACCAGCACTGTATTTACTGATGATATGGAAGGAGATTTTTATGATGGTTAACATCAACTAATAATTCCTTTATAGAACAGAAGACTGAAAAACACAAAATCCTTAACCTTGCGTATACAAGTTGAGGAATGGTGACCCAGAGTATGTGAGAGGGCTTGGTCTGTTTCATTCTATCTTTGTTCCTTTATGCTTAAAGCTCAGTATAATTGTGGGGAGAACTACTGTAACCCCACATCACACTGGGAACTTTCCTTTGGAAAACTGAATCTTAGTACATTTTCATAGGCAATACAGGGACCAAATGGAGATTCTCTTAATGAGCGCCTAGAAGCTTCAAAAAACAACAGCAGCAATAACATAACTCATCCTTCAAATACACAAATGTCAAGAAAATTTTCTGGCACAATGTTGGTATGGCAAAGATTGTTTTAAGGATTAGTCCCACTATTGTTGTAACTCTAATCTTTGGAGTGTGAGAGGGATTAGACAGCATTCCATTCCAGTTCCATGCCTACAAACAAAACTGAAGCTCACAGGTCTAGGTGTATGGAGATCCACAGCTATGGATGCTATGGATGACTAAAGGTGCTTTGGCCTTTTATCAGGCAACAGCCTAGATGCAAGACAAAATACAACAGGTCTGTAAAATTGAAGTTAAGTCTGTTTTTCTTAAATATATACTAGCTACCATATAAAAAAATTTGGGATTATCTTAAAATAAACTTCCAAGAAATGCAATTACAGTAATCCTAACAAATTACCTGAAGATGTGCTTTTAATTGAAAGAATTCTGGGTTTAGGTTTCATTTTTATTTTGTCTTTTTCAAATTCCTTGTCCTTATTTTGAGATTCAGAGAAGGATTTTACAACGATGTCTTCACACCCATCAGGTGCCATTTCCTCATCATTTTTGATGGCACACACTGGCTCATCTTTGGTTATGTTACCATTTGATTTCTTGGTTTTCAAAAAAGATAGTTTTGAAGGATTCTTTTCTTCATCATCTGATATATGAAAGTCATTCATTTTTTTATTAACTGAATTTTCATCTGCTGAAGTGTCAGAAAATCACCTAAGGAAACTGAAAATGGAAAAGAAAAAATGTTTTCCACAGTATTTTAAAATTGTCAAGGTTACGTTAACTTAATTAAAAGTTTACCTTAAAAGCTACAAACAAAATTCTAACAATGAATACGCACAAATTATTTTATGAATAGACTTACAGCTCTAAAACACAGCTAACTCAGGCATGTTTCATTAACATTTATGAAATAAAAATTCCAATTACATTAATTTATTCAAAATGTATTATTGTGTGTCTTTAGGGTACCAAACAACCAAATACTGTTTGCTCTGGAAAAAGCCATCCAAAGGTCCCTAACAATCAGCCATGTAGCATTTAAATTAGGTTATGGACTGTAAAACTTTTATTTGAAAATTACTTCCTCATATAAAATTAAGAATGAAAGAATTTAATTAGTAATTACTAATTATATTTTTTTCCATAAAAATTTTGGAACTACAATTCCATCCACACCAGAATACTAGATTTACTAAGAATCATAAGGAATGCTAAGTTAACTATACAGCAGTGATTTAACTGTGGTTATTATTGGTTTTACAGAAATCATTAACAACTATTCACCAAATTTTAAAGAATAAAACACCAGGCTGGGCGCAGTGGCTCACGCCTGTAATCCCAGCACTTTGGGAGGCCTAGACGGGTGGATCACAAGGTCAGGAGTTCGAGACCAGCCTGGCCAATGTGGTGAAACCCCGTCTCTACTAAAAATACAAAAATGAGCTAGGTGTGGTGGCAGGCGCCTGGAGTCCCAGCTACTCAGGAGGCTGAGGGAGGAGAATCACTTGAACCTGGGAGGTGGAGGTTGCAATGAGCCAAGATTATGCCACTGCACTCCAGCTTGGGCGACTGAGCGAGACTCCATCTCAAAAAAAAAAAAAAGAATAAAACACCAAGTTTAGAATTCTGTATGCTTAATGCTTACACCTGAAACTAAAATATTAATATTTTTACACAGCTAAGAGAAACCAAATTATAATAGTACTGATATATGAAACATGAAGAGTCTGTGGTTTTTAAATTTACCCCTTATCACAGCCCCCCAAAAAATCTGATTTATAGCAAGCATTATAAAAGTACTTCTAATGTGCACCAAAGTTTAATTCTGTGAGGCCTAGTTACTAGCTAGCTGTAGCATCTCCTAGGATTGATCTTAAAGACGAACCTGTTTTCTCCAATGTGGTTTACCACTGGCAGCCATCCTTTTACTGCAAATCTGCCATCAATTAATTTATATTTTCATATATACATTCAGAAAACAAAACAAACAAAGCAACAACAACAACAAAAAAAACCAAGAAAACTCATACAACTTCTTGAAAATTAAGAGTGACTTTCTACTGATTAAAAAGTTGAAAGTCTAAAACTAGTGAATGCATAGGTATTTTTTAACATACGTGATTGAGGGGATGGGTGGTTGGGGGGCTGGCTAAATACAAAACTAAGGAAGCAAAAAGAAGAAAAGTGGTTCACTTTTCCATACTGTCACATACCAATCTCATCACTGTCAAAGTCATCTGAGTATTCAGAACTCCTTTGTCTGGCTGAGCGAGCTGTAATTGCTCTTATTAGCTCATCCTGAAATGAGATACTGAAATCAATTTCCATCCAAACATGGAGGTATCATATTTACAAGTAATTCTTTAAACAAATAATGCTTGATTCACAACTGCTTTCAGACTTAGGTTTCATTCATCTAACAAATATTTCCTGCAGGCTCACTTTATGCCATGTACCCACTTTATGCCTCATACTCAATGCAGAGCATCACAGACAAGAGCCCTTCCTCATGGAGCTTGCAGTTAAACTAGAGGAGACACACATTATCAGATAAATTAATTGCAGGTTATAATTAGAGCTGGAGGTTGACAAACAAGAAGGGGCTCAATTTAGATTATAATTTATTAAAAACTGGTATTTTGAAAGAAATGGTATTTTTAAGAGCTGTTGTCTCAACATATTTCAGAAATGGATGCAATCAATATTGCAAACTTAGAGGCTGAGTTCAAAATTGTAGTGACTCAACAGAAAAAAACAAACATTATGTGACAACAGAAAAAAAAGTTTTTATATAAAAATGGCAATTTAAGGTTGCAATTCCACTTTTAACTTAGTAGGAAACTAGTATTGAGGCTACTTCGGCAGTCTTAAAACCATATAGGGGAGTC
>NW_016805059.1:2833791-2838594 GCF_001698545.2 Rhinopithecus bieti | reverse complement strand
GGAATGCTAAGTTAACTATACAGCAGTGATTTAACTGTGGTTATTATTGGTTTTACAGAAATCATTAACAACTATTCACCAAATTTTAAAGAATAAAACACCAGGCTGGGCGCAGTGGCTCACGCCTGTAATCCCAGCACTTTGGGAGGCCTAGACGGGTGGATCACAAGGTCAGGAGTTCGAGACCAGCCTGGCCAATGTGGTGAAACCCCGTCTCTACTAAAATACAAAATGAGCTAGGTGTGGTGGCAGGCGCCTGGAGTCCCAGCTACTCAGGAGGCTGAGGGAGGAGAATCACTTGAACCTGGGAGGTGGAGGTTGCAATGAGCCAAGATTATGCCACTGCACTCCAGCTTGGGCGACTGAGCGAGACTCCATCTCAAAAAAAAAAAAAAGAATAAAACACCAAGTTTAGAATTCTGTATGCTTAATGCTTACACCTGAAACTAAAATATTAATATTTTACACAGCTAAGAGAAACCAAATTATAATAGTACTGATATATGAAACATGAAGAGTCTGTGGTTTTAAATTTACCCCTTATCACAGCCCCCCAAAAAATCTGATTTATAGCAAGCATTATAAAAGTACTTCTAATGTGCACCAAAGTTTAATTCTGTGAGGCCTAGTTACTAGCTAGCTGTAGCATCTCCTAGGATTGATCTTAAAGACGAACCTGTTTTCTCCAATGTGGTTTACCACTGGCAGCCATCCTTTTACTGCAAATCTGCCATCAATTAATTTATATTTTCATATATACATTCAGAAAACAAAACAAACAAAGCAACAACAACAACAAAAAAAACCAAGAAAACTCATACAACTTCTTGAAAATTAAGAGTGACTTTCTACTGATTAAAAGTTGAAAGTCTAAAACTAGTGAATGCATAGGTATTTTTTAACATACGTGATTGAGGGGATGGGTGGTTGGGGGGCTGGCTAAATACAAAACTAAGGAAGCAAAAGAAGAAAAGTGGTTCACTTTTCCATACTGTCACATACCAATCTCATCACTGTCAAAGTCATCTGAGTATTCAGAACTCCTTTGTCTGGCTGAGCGAGCTGTAATTGCTCTTATTAGCTCATCCTGAAATGAGATACTGAAATCAATTTCCATCCAAACATGGAGGTATCATATTTACAAGTAATTCTTTAAACAAATAATGCTTGATTCACAACTGCTTTCAGACTTAGGTTTCATTCATCTAACAAATATTTCCTGCAGGCTCACTTTATGCCATGTACCCACTTTATGCCTCATACTCAATGCAGAGCATCACAGACAAGAGCCCTTCCTCATGGAGCTTGCAGTTAAACTAGAGGAGACACACATTATCAGATAAATTAATTGCAGGTTATAATTAGAGCTGGAGGTTGACAAACAAGAAGGGGCTCAATTTAGATTATAATTTATTAAAACTGGTATTTTGAAAGAAATGGTATTTTAAGAGCTGTTGTCTCAACATATTTCAGAAATGGATGCAATCAATATTGCAAACTTAGAGGCTGAGTTCAAAATTGTAGTGACTCAACAGAAAAAAACAAACATTATGTGACAACAGAAAAAAAAGTTTTATATAAAATGGCAATTTAAGGTTGCAATTCCACTTTTAACTTAGTAGGAAACTAGTATTGAGGCTACTTCGGCAGTCTTAAAACCATATAGGGGAGTCGGTAATACTGAATGGAGTCCAAACATGATCATGTGCAAAACCTCAAAAGAAATGTAAGATTTACTCCTGCTTTATATAGGACTGTTCCTAGAATCACCAATTTCAACCCATCTAATACAGTGCTTACACTGTGAAATGATTCCAAATAAAAATACTTTACCTGGAAAGTAGTTCTTTTGGTAACTTTGGGACTCTTTGTATATGCCAAAGTGGTGCTAAAAACTTCATCAGACATAGTGTATTTTTTTCTCGTTACCTTTATAAAATAGCTAATTATTAGAATAATTCAACTTCTGATGGTGGCTGAAATATACAAAAAACAAATCAGACTTCGCATGCTTGAGAATTTATTTTACTACATTTGATTCTACTCTCCCCGCAAAGGTCAAAGAAAAGCATCTCATATGAACATTGGGCTACACCTTCACTTAAAAATGTAAAAGGAGTTCTCGTAAAGAAATAGCAAATTATCACAAGCTTATTTAAAAAAAATTCAAATGGAAGATATCCTAAAATAAAAATTCAAATGGAAGATATCCTAAAATAGTTTTGCAACTACTTAAAAAGTCTGCAAATAAATGATTACAAGTTAATAAGACAAAATGATGCCAATTAAAATAGAACACCTTATTTTTCACCTCTCTTCTAAAGTATAACATTGCCTTCAAAATAACTCATGTCTTATTTAAAAGGCCATCAAAAGGATCGTCGGCGTAAAAATTATAAGCACCACCATCATAAAAATGTATCTATATATTTGCATATAGTGCTATTCAAAGAAAAATATCTTAATGCTAACCCGCAAACAGCCAGCGATATGGATTGCAAGCCATTTTTTCCTCTCACAAAAGTGTTAAAGAGAGCCAGGTAAGCAAAACGACGAAGCTTTCGCCATGAGCGGAATTAAAATCGCGGTTTCCGTGCTCGGAGCAGAGGCCTTGCAGGGCCGCCCATAGCGGTGCGCGCCCCGGGTTCCGTTCCCTACCAGGCCAGGTGACGTCCGGGTGCTCGCCGCTCTTCACCGCGCCATACGCTGAGCACCAGCGAACACCAGGCTCGTGCACGCCCAAGCGCAGTCTCTGTCCGGATCCCCCATGGTCCCCAGGTCCCGCTTTCTGTTCCCAGCCCCGGACGCCCGTGGGCAGTTCCCCGCGACCCTGAGAACCAAGAGCCAAGCCTCGGGTAGGACCTGCTCACCTTGGCCTGGGCCTGGCTGCGCCCGCAGAGCCGGTCCTGCAAGGAGCGAGGAGGAGGGGCTAATAACAGAGGCGGAGGGCGGTTGCTAGGAAACAGAGTCTCCGAGAGGAAGTGACTTCCCTACCGCCGGGTCTCTCGGGTACCCAACACCGCTCTTCAGCCTAACGTGTTGCTGGGGCAACCACCTAGACGAAGGAAGTGACATCACCGTCCTGGGTCTTGGGAGAGGGGTTCGTTATTGGCCGCTTGTGTGCATGTGTTGTTGCCTAGGAGACAGGACCAACCCAACTCCCACCCAGATAGCCTTAGTCTTGCCAATGGAGTAAGGGCCCTTATCTGCACATGTTGCAGATAAAGCACATTCGTCGTTTTGCCACAGTTAGGACGTGAAGTTCTCTGAATCCAAGTACAGTGTCAGTGCATGGGACAGAATAGTACGATAATGACGTTTGCAGAACACTGCTTCTGACTGCATGTTTGAATTCTGGTGACCCTTTCCTACAAACGTGATTGTCCCAAGTTAAGGGCTTTATGAACCAGTTTCTTCTTCTGGGGGAAAACAAAAGTGTACTAATAATAGACAACTTGAAAGGCTGTTGTAAAATTGAATGAAATAATGCAAGCGGAACACTTGGAAGAGTGCCTGAAATTGTATTCGGTATTAGATATGCTGCTCTTCATGCAACTAAGCTGCAAAGGGCCTGGAGAGAAGTCAACTCTTGTGGACACAAATGAAAGCCCATTTGACATCTTACTTTAATGTAAAATTCCCCCACTTTGTATACTTAGTGAGTAATCTTATTCGAATCAAACCAGACAAGCAAAATGATCCACTAGGCTAAAAGACCATGTGCTACTAAAGTAAACAAAATCAACATCATTTAATTAGCATAGGAAATTCTTAAAGCAAATAAAACCAAAATACTTATTGGACGTCTTTAAAATAACATGAATTTTACTATTTTAATTTGTAAAAGCTTAATCCTGGTTGAATTGTCTGAATGAACTCATTGACTAGTAATTAAACTCATACCTGGTATTGTTTCCACATCTGTAAAATATGTTAATATTTAACTAATTCAATTTTGTATAAACAAATCACATTGAGATATAAATTTAATAAATCAATGTATTGAAAAACTAAATGTACATAACAAGAAATACGAAATTCAGTGAAATACAATGCTGCATTAGTCAGGGTTCTCTAGAGGGACAGAACTAATAGGAATGTGTATATATATCTCCACTCATCTCTATCCATTTATGATGCTAAAAATGTACACCACCTCTACACACACATACCCAAAATAGAAAATGCTCCCTATTTTCTATTAAATCATGGAACTACTGTTGAACCTTTCCAGGTCCCTCTTATGCTCCTGGAATCTCCTTTCCACTGTAAAATATTCTCTCACTTTTTCTTCTACAATCGCATCCTTATCTTAGCTAAGCAAAACTGTTTTCTGAATAAACTACCTCCCTGAGGGCTTTTCAAATAGAGACTGCTGTAGAAGAATGAAGATTTCTAAGTTCTCCTAGGTCCTCACATACTCAGTGACTGCTCTCCTATTACTCCAAACCCTTCCTTCTCACAAGCCAATATTCTGTTCTATTTGTTTCTGTCATCAACAGATCTCTAGGCCCTTCTCCCACATTCACTGAGTATCTACAGCCAACCTATCCAATACCCGAGATCACACCAAGGTCTGGTGTGGCCATGTTCCATGCAACAGACTTCTTTGCTCTATACTCCAAGACTTTCACTTGTCTATACCCCTAATTGTGGGGCTCCATACTGGAAGTCTTAAACTGTAATACTCCATTCCAAAAGGCCCGTGGCTTCCTTTTTTAGTTATTCTTCTCTTGTTATTTCTATTTGGGTAGGAACTCATCAAAACATCCAGACTTTTTTTTTTTTTTTTTTTTTTTTTTT
>NW_016805059.1:2817030-2833370 GCF_001698545.2 Rhinopithecus bieti | reverse complement strand
TTTTTTTTTTTTTTTTTTTTTTTTTTAACTTTTCTTTCTTTTTTTTTAATGCATGTATCTCATCTAAGACACCCAGATGCTTGAGCTTTTCACATCTTCCCCAATTTATCAGTTGCTCTCCTTGCTTCCTGCTTCCCTTTCCTAGCTAGCCCAAGTCCCACAATGTAGCTTATGGAGTTCTTTCTTCAGCACTTTCAACTTTCTCACTTCCTCATTCCTCTGGGACACAAAACTTGTCCATTGATCATCCAAATTATTTGACCCAATGTATTTCAGAGTAATAGTGCATCAATCCCAGCTTATGATTTTATTTTATTTTTAAAGACAGGGTCTCACTTTTTTGCCCACTACTGGGCTCAAGCGATCCTCCTGCCTCCATCTCCCCAGATGCTGGGATTACAGCCATGAGCCACCATGCCCGGCCCCAGCTCATAACTTTCTGAGTGACCTCAGGTATGTTACTTAAACACTCCTAACCCCAGTTTGTGCATTCATAGGTTGGGATAATACCTACCCCTTCCAGTGCCATTTTAAATATTTCATATAATACTTTGCACAAATACATATGATAAAATTATTTCACCACTCAGGACAGTGCCCAGTAGAGCTGGTGAGTCAGTAACTGTGGTTCCCCCACTTTCCCTCTCCCTACCAAGCTCACTTTCCACCTTCCCTCTAATTCCCTTCCCTATTCTCTTTCATGTGTTTACGTTCCTGTCTCTTTCACTAGAATCAGTTTCTCAACAGCAGCACTATTGACAGTTTGGGCAGAATTACTCTTTGCTGTGGGGACTGTCCTGTGCATAATAGAAAGGTCAGCAGCATCCTACTCTCCACCCCACTAGATCCCAGCAGTGCCCTCCAAGCTGTGACAATCAAAAATATCTCTAGACATTGTCAAATGTCCTCTGAAGGACAAACTCACCTCAATTGAAAACTGCTGCACTACAGTAATGGCTATCAAACTTTTTTGAACAAGATCTACAATAAAAAACATTTTGTGTATGTATATATACACACAGTATGTGAAATAACTTTATGAAATTATTCTTTCCCTTACAGTGTCCCACTCTGATATGCTCTATTCTGTTTAAAAACAATAACTAGACTGAGCCTCCATAAGAATAGTAATCATCTCTGTTTCATCTTTGCACTCACAGTACCTAGGTAAACCATGTGGCACACAAGAGGAACACAAATACTTGTTAAATTGCAATGAATCATCATTTCTGGTAGTCATTGAAGAGTTTTTGTTAACAGAAGAAAACAAAATTAAATTTGTTTTCTGGTTGTGCAGTGCTCAAAATTGAATACCACCCTTGGCAGCTTCCAGGAGAAAAAGTTCTTCGCCTCTGCTTTAAAATATTCTGTAGCCTAATCAATGTGAGCAAAAGGCAAAAATCTACTAAGATATAAAATGCATACTACATATATAATCATGTGTGCACTAGGCTGCGACCTAAAATGCCAATGACTATGGCCAAATTACTGACAGATACAAGCCTGTGACTTAAGCCAGACACTCAAAAGAAGTAAGCCTCCCTTTCCTTGGAGACACTTTCTAAAACTATAAAATAAAAGGTAAAATTAGGACATATTCAGGTAACAACTACTCCCCTCCCCAAAATAACTTCTGTTGTATAAAACCCAAAGATTCAAAGCTACAACATTGGATATAAAAGCTGAGTCTTTCAATAAAAAGAGGAATGGGACAAATTAACTCAACATATTTTTTTTTAAAAAATGCTCATCCTTTTTCCTAAAAGTACAACAGTTCCCCTTATCCAAGAGGGATCCATTTGGAGATCCCCCAGTGCCTGTGCTGAAACCATGAATAATACTAAACCCCATATATACTATGTTTTGTCCTATGCTTGCATACCCATGGTAAAGTTGAATTTATAAACTAGGCTCAGTAAAAGATAAATAACAGAATAATTATAGCATACTGTAATAAAAGTTATATGAATGTAGTCTCTTTTTCTCTCAAAATATCTTATTTTACTGTACCATAGGTAGCTCACATTGTGGATAAAGGGGGACTATTGTACAACAATCTCACCATTTGCCGATATTCCCGAACCATTTTTAGCTTTTCTCCTCCTTCCTTGTTTGTTTCCTTTTGTTCAATGCTGCTGAGTATTCTCTAAGAGGCTCTTCTAGCTCCAATCACATTCTTATATCAACAGATAGGAGGTTCTTCAACTGTCAGCTACACATCCATCTCTGCTAACTTCTTCATTGCCTCCACAATTTCTGTAAAAGAAAAGCAAAATCTGCACACCTGCAGAATTAGCACCATGTAGATGCTGCTAAAGGGTTTTCTGCCTGGCACAGGTATTTCTTCTAGCAAATTTCAATCTCACCCTGGAGGGGTGACATCATGTCCCCCACTGCACCAGGGCCCACTGAGCAACACTTGGAGCAACCAAGGGGTGCCACACCAGAATGTGGGGACCAGTGACTTCAGGGATTGCTGGGAAGCAAGCCCCAAGATCCCCAGGGCACACTAGGGCCTTCCTTGAAAACTGTACTGCCCTCAATGCTCTGGCAACATGGGCCTATGATGAGAGTGCATCCCAAGCAATCTACAAAATGCCTTCCGGGTTGCTCTTTCATTGTCCTGGTGAAAAGCACAGCCCTGATCCATGGATCCTGATCCACAACCTTTGTGTTCTCTCCCACACTTTATTTGTTAAAATATGGACAGGCTGAGAAGGCTAAAGATTTCCCAAATCTTTAAATTCTCTTCCCTTTTGATGATAACTTCTGTCTCTAAATCATTCCTCTTTTCTTTCATTTTCCTATACATATTCAAGAGAATCAAGCTGCTCCTTTAATACTTTGCTTAGGTATTTCTTCTAGCAAATCTCAATCTCATTATTCATAAGTTCTGCCTTCTAGAAAACACTTGGACATGAACACAATGCAGCCAAGTTCTTTGTCACTTTGCGACAAATGTCACCTTTCCTCCAGTTTCCAATAGCATGTTCTTCATTTCCATCTGAGACTTATCAGAATGACCTTTCCCTTCCATATTCTTTTATTTTATTTTGTTTTGTTTTATTTTTTTAGAGACTGGATCTCCCTATCTTGGGCAGGTTGCTCTTGAACTCTTGGCCTCAAGCAATCCTTCTGCCTCAGCCTCGCAAAGTGTTAAGATTCCAGGCATAAGCCAACATGCCTGGCCCCCTCCATATTCTACAAACATTCTATCCAGCTCTTCTCCTCTGAGCCCTCACCAGAATCACCCTTAATGAAGAGTCACAGGGAGAAGACAGCCACCCACATCTCAGGAGACAGGCCTGGAACAGAGCCTTCCTGCTCCACCCTCAGAAGGAACCCACCTGCTGACAACTTGATATTGGACTCTTGGCCTCCAGTACTATGAGACAGTAAGATTCTGTTGTTGAAGGTGCGCAGTCTGTGGCCAGTCTGTAAGACAGCCCTAGCAAACTAACGCAGCCTGGTAGCCCACGGATGGTGAAAAGATGGAGTGCACAATGGAGCTCCAGGCTTACTGTCTACAGCTCCCAAAGTGTGCTACGGGACCCTTCGGTGGATGTAGGTATGCAAGGTAATTTTGGGTGGTGCAGGGTGAATAATTTCAATTTCCATAATAATGTATTTATCTTACTGGGTAAATCGGGGTCCCCACCTGTTAGGAACCAGGCTGCATAGCAGGAGTTGAACAGCAGCCAGAGAGCAAAGCTTCAGCTGTAGAAACAGCTCCTCCTCATCCCTTGCATTACCACCTGAGCCCTGCCTCCTGTTAGATCAGCGGTAGCATTAGATTCTCATAGGAGCAAAAACCCTACTGTGAACTGTACATGCGAGGGATTTACATGCTACTTAAGATTTACATACAACTTAAGATTTACATGCTACTAAAAATATGGGTTTCAACACTAATAAAAATGGATGCAAATGAAAACACTCTCTTGCTGTGGTCCCAGAAACCTCAATCATTCTATCAGTGAGATGTGTAGCTTTGATCTGTCAATGTCTCCCATCACCCCTAGATGGGACCATCTAGGTGCAGGACAACAAGCTCAGGGCTCCCACTTATTCTCCATCATGATGAGTTGTATAATTACTTCATTATATATCACAATGTAATGACAATAGAAATAAAGTGCACAATAAATGTAATGGGCTTGGATCATTCTCAAATCATCCCTTCCCCTTCTCCTGGGTCTGTGGAGAAGTTGTCTTCCACAAAACTGGTCTCTGATGCCAAAAAGTTTGGAGTAAACGCCGGTGCAAATGTTTCTAAGAATAGTTAAGCAACTTAAGATTTACCTGCTACCAAAAATATGGGTTTCAACGCCAATAAAAATGGATACAAATGAAAACACTCTTGCTCTGGTCCCGGAAATGTTAATCACTCTGTCAGAGAGATGTGTAGCTTTGATCTGGAGCTGCCCTCCCATATTCCATCCATTGTAAACCCCTGCAACACACACACGCACACTCACAGACACATGCACACACATACACATACCAGCATGCACACACACGCACTCACAGACACACACACACATACATACACATACCAGTGTGCGCGCACACACACGTGCACACTCACAGACACATGCACATACATACACATACCAGCGTACACACACACACACACACACAGACACACACACATACATACACCAGTGTGCGCGCACACACGTGCACACTCACAGACACACACACGTACATACACATACCAGCATGCACACATACACACATGCTGTGCCTCATGCCCTCACAAAGGTGGCACGGGAGGGAATGAGTATTTTTAAGAGAAATGACAACTCAGACCCCTTGTTCTCCCAGTGTTGGCACAAGTGCTTTCTCTGTAGACCATGTTTCCAGCTCTTTCTTGGCTCTCCCTCTTAGTGAAAGAGAGAAGCAGAGCCCCAGCCCAGTATACCCAGCTGCTTAGTGCCCAAGCCAAGTTCACAAGCTTCCTGAGGAATCTAGTGACATGAAGGCAGTGCAGAGCCTCCCCCAAAGACGTGTCAGCTTTTGGTGGATCCTTGAGCCCAGGAAGGTGATAGGCGAGACATCACTGTTCACCAGAAAACACAACCAAAATCCATTGAGGAAGGGCAGCAGTCAAAGGTTTTACTCTCCAGAAGGAGTTCTCTGGAACTGCAAGCAGCAGGCAGAAGACTTCCTTGTATGTGTGGTTAGGCGACGGTGACCTACAGTTTTCACTGGGAAATGGGATCAAGAGTGACCCTGTCTCCTATTCATGCACCTCTCTCCCTGTCTCTCTCTGCCTTTTATGTCTCTCTTCCTATTGCTCTCCCTCCTCTTCCTCTCAGCCTCCTCTGTCTCTCTCCCTGTCTCTCTTCCCCTCTCTCTATCTCACTCCCTTTTCCCCATCTCTCTTTCTCTCTCCTTCTTCTCCACTTCTCTCTCCCTCCTCCTCTCCCTCCCTGCCACTATTCAGGCAGGACTCCTAGGCCACCTTTCAGTGTACACGCAGGGCAGCAGGACCTTGGTCCCCCATCTCTCAGTGGCCTCAAGGTCAGGGGTGTGGACCTTTCCATGCTCTCCTGGTGGGCACCGACACTCTAGGGAGCAGAAACTATAGGTCACCACTGACTCAAGTGGCGCACCCACGGGTGCTTCCACTTGTGATTGTGACTTCCATCTTGTGATCTGCTGAGGTCAAAGCAAAGGACAAAAGCTGAGGCCCGACCCTGCACCAGGGTGGGGATAGGGGTCGGTTTGGGGGTAGAGGTGGGGATGGCAGCAACCACTGCAAACTGGTCCCTGGCCGGCTTCCTGTCCGTCACCCTGCCATGCAAAGCCTCCTCTCCTGCCCCTCCCCCTGCCTCCCACCACCTCCACCCCTAGGCAGACTCAGGCTCCAGAATTCCTCCTGGATCCAGGAACTAAAAGCAACCCCTGGACTCTGCAGCCTCTAGGCCAGGTGTCAGCTGCCCCTGCTGCATGCTGACAAACCTTAGCTCTCACTTATGCCCTGACCCAAGCCAGCCACACACACCCAGCATAACCACCTTCTCCCGACTTTAGCCCTGACATCCCTGCTTTCTGGTAATCCCCAGCTCCAGGCAAGTCCAAAGGCCAGCACCCTACTCCCACCCTTCCTGGGTGCCACTCTTGTCTGCTTGTCAAGATGTCTTAACCTGGCTTTATCAACCTAGAACAAATAAAGGGCCTCTCCCAGGAAGGTTTGGCAAAACACTCTCCATTTAGAAGCAGGGGCAGTGACGAGACCTACAGATGACCCGAGGTTTGCTACTCAAGCAGCAAGAAGGGCAAGGAGCCCGGTTTCATATCCTCATCCTGGAAGGATGGCCAGGGCTCCACAAGATCCTGTGGGGGGCTGGCAGGAGCCGATCTGCCCTCCTCTTGAGGAAGCAGGCCACCACCACCAGGAAGCAACAGACGGTGGCATACAGGTAGATCCCCCACGTGCTGTAGAGCAGGGCCAGCAGATCTGCACTCAGCCCAGCCCCAGGGGAGCTTTAAGACAGACTGAGACCCTGATAGGTTTGGCTCTGTGTCCCCATCCAAATCCCATCTTGAATTGCCATCCTGATGTGTCAAGGGAGGAACCTGGGGGGAGGTGATTGGATTTGGAGGCAGTTTCCCTCATGCCGTCCCCCGATAGTGAATGAGTTCTCAGGAGAGCTGATGGTTTTAAAGTGTGGCACTTCCTCATTTTCCACTCACTCCCTCCTGCCACCTTGTGAAGAAGGTGCCTGCTTCCTCTTCACCTTCTGCCATGATTGTAAGTTTCCTGACCTGTGAGTCAAGGAAACCTCTTTCCTTTATAAACTACCCAGTCTCAGGCACTTCTCTGTGGCAGTGTGAAAACAAACTAATACAGACTCCTTCTCTCAAGTGCCTTATCCTTAGGCCATCAGCTGCCCCCATGCTCCTCCTCTGCCCCATGGTCTTCCTTTTCCCCTCATTTGGCCCAAGTGATCCACATGGCCAGCTCCAGCCCCATCCTACTGCAGGCCTGTCATACTGGTGGAGAGGCTGGGCTCCTTTCCTGACCCCAAGGATGGCTGACATGCTCTCTGGATCTTGAAGGAAACTGACCTCCTACCCTCATACTGGTAGCAACTTCTTCCAAGACCTCAGAGCTGGACCATATGAGCTGATTTTTTTTGTCGTCTCCGCTTGCTAGGGCTGTCACTGGGACAGGTCTAGCCCAGGAAGCCCATGGGGACCCTGACACCAGGCCCTGCCCAGACCCATTAGGACTAAGAGAGAGGTCAGGAGATACCCCAGCTGCAACATGGGCACCTGCATCTGGCCCTGTTGGTGGCCAGTGATGGGCATGCCTGGAAGGAGCCAGGGTGGCATCCCACCAGCTGCCCCACAGCCCTAGACACCTTGGAAAATCCTGTTCAATGTGGAAGCTGATCTCATCAAGGCCATGAGAGAGAAAGGTGAGCATTTCATCCCCGCAGCTCCAGTCAGTCAGCAACATGTCCTGGGGCCTCTATCCCAAACTGTGGGACAGAGGCCCCCTCCCAGGCCACAATTCCCAGACCAAGAGGGCCTGGCCTAGACCCCAGCCCTGGGAAGAGAGGGGCACCAGGGGTGTGGTGGGCTCTCAGCTGCAGTCAGCATGACCATGCAGGGGACCCTGGCACTGTGGAGCTCTGCCACTATCACAATTCCCCTCGCAGAAGCTGGGTGAGATCCTGAAGCCTTGCAGCTGCTGCTACAGCCACAGCAGGGGCTGAGATTGGCTTTCACTGCACTGACCCACAAGGTGGACATGGACCGGCTTGCCCTACAGTGCACACAGCACTGCTTCTGACCAGGACACCTCATTTACAGCTAGGGACGTGCAGCAGTGTGCTCCGCCTTGGCTCTGCCACCTCTACTTGGAATGTTCTCAAGTCCTTCCAGGCTTCTAGAACCATCTGGGCCAGGGCTAATGGCTGGACAAGCACCTGAGGCCCCACAACCCAAACACCCAAACAAGCTTCCCATCCTCATTTTATTTTTTGTTAAACTTATGAAAATATATTAAGATATGACTTACACCACTGCATGTAAGTGTGCAGCTAAAAAGTCATTCACAAATAGAACACACCAGCCCCCAGATCACAAAGCCAACCATGCCCAGCCCCTCCCAGTGCCCCAGCCCTGAAACCAGTGTTCTGAATTCCGACAGCATTGTGAGCCTGCCTTTTGTACTTTACACTCACGGAAGTATAACCACTTTCCTGTTTTAAAACAAATGTTTTCTTTTGAAATGATTTTAGATATACACCTTCCATCCAGCTGCCCCTAATAATGACATTTTGCATTACCATGGCACATTTGTCAAAACTAAGAAATTTAGGCCAGGTGTGGTGGCTTACACTTGTAATCCCAGCAATTTGAGAGGTAGAGGTGGGAGGCTCAGGTTTGCTTAAACCCAGGAGTTTGAGACTAGCCTTGGTAATATGGGTAGACCCTTTCTCTAGAGAAAAGTAAAAGAAATTAGCTAGGCATGGTGGCATGTGCCTATAGTCCCACCTAGTCAGGAGGATGAGTGGGAAGACTGCTTGATCCCAAAAGTTCCAGGAAGCAGTGAGCTATGATCACACCACTGCACTCCAGCCTGGGTGACAGAGAGATACCTTGTCTCTTTCAAAAAATTAAGAAACTCAACATGGGTGCAATCCTTTTAACTACATGATAGTTTGAACTCTCAGGTTAATGCAGTAATTATATTAATATGGTGAAATTTATTCAGATTTCACCTGTTTTTGCCCAACTTCTCATGCCTGCCCCAGGATCCCACCTCGGACTAACCCTCTGCCGTTAGGTCATTTCTCCTTAGCTTCCTCCAGAGAGTACAGCCAGACACACACCTGGGCTGAATGGTAGAGCTGATGGCTCCTGGACTCCAAACCTCTGCAGCATGTTACCATACTGAGAACTGTAGAAAACTGTAACACAATAGTGGTTATTTGTGTATCTAAGCACAAAAGTATCATAAAAATACAGTATAAACAATAAAAACTGGTACACCTGGCCATTTGTGGTGGTTCATGCCTATAATCCCAGTACTATGGGAGGCCAGGTTAGGAGGATCACTTGAGCCCAGGAGTTCTAGAACTAGTCTGGATGACATAAAAAGACTCCACCTCTTTTTAAATATCAATTTTTTTTTTTTTGAAAGGGAGTCTGGCTCTGTTGCCCAGGCTGGAGTGCGGTGGCCGGATCTCAGCTCACTGCAAGCTCCGCCTCCCGGGTTTATGCCATTCTCCTGCCTCAGCCTCCCAAGTAGCTGGGACTACAGGCGCCAGCCACCTCGCCCGGCTAGTTTTTGTATTTTTTTAGTAGAGACGGGGTTTCACCGTGTTCGCCAGGATGGTCTCGAACTCCTGACCTCGTGATCCGCCCGTCTCGGCCTCCCAAAGTGCTGGGATTACAGGCTTGAGCCACCGCGCCCGGCCTTAAATATCAATTTTTAGCAATGGTACACCCGTATAGGGCAGCTCCATTATAATCTTATAGGACCATCATCCTATATACATTCTGGCATGGACTGAAATGTATTATCTGACACATGATTGCATAAGTAGTCTAGAGATGATTTAAACTATACTAGAAGTTATACTTAGGTTATATGCAAATACTGCACCATTTTATATTAGGACTTGAGCATCTGTGGATTTTGGTATCTGTGGAAGGTAGTGAAATTGATTCCCCACAAACGATGAGGGACAACTGTAAACATTTCAGGCCACACAGAAGCCTCAATTCCCTGCACCCCTACCTCTGGGTAAACTCCATCAGTGGAGATTAGTTTGCCTGAACATAACTTTATATAAATGGAATCACACATTGTCTATTCTTATAGGTCTAACTCAACATGAGGTTTGTGAGATTCATTCATGTTGAAGCCATAATTTATTCATTTTCTTTGATGTATAGTATTCTAATCTTGAACGTACCATGGTTTTTTTAAATCCATTCTTCTGTGATGGATATTTGGGAAGTTTCTGGTTTGAAATTATTACAAACAGTGCTGCTATGAATGTTGTTTTACTCGCTGTATTAGTCTGTTTCATGCTGCTGATAAAGATATACCCAAGACTGGACAATTTACAAAAGAGAGAGGTTTATTGGACTTACAGTTCCACGTGGCTGGGGAGGCCTCATAATCATGGTAGGAAGCAAGGAGGAGCAAGTCACATCTTATGTGGATGGCAGCAGGCAAAGAGAGAGCATGTACGAAGAAACTCCTGTTTTTAAAACCATCAGATCTCCTGAGACCCATTCACTATTGCGAGAACAGCACGGGAAAGACTGGCTCACATGATTCAGTCATCTCCCACCCAGCTCCTCCCACCACACGTGAGAATTACGAGAGCTACAAGATCAGATTGAGATTTGGGTGGGGACACAGAACCAAACCATATCACTTGTATTTTAGTGAAGATATAGACACATCTGTGTAACGTGCATGTGCAGGGATGAAATTGCTAGTTCATGGGAGACAAACATTTAGCTTTGGTGAATATTGCCAAATCATTCTAAAGTATTTATTCCACTTTACCTGCTCATCAGTGAGCCAGAGCGTTCCATCAACAGTTTGAGCTGTCTAAGAAGGTCCTAGGTTCAATCCCATTCAATCACGAAGTAACTGTGTCACTTTGGGCAAGCCATGTAACTTTTCTGAGCCTCAGTGCTCAGTGTCCTCATCTGTAAATTGGGCTGATGGTGGTCCTCACTTTACAGGATGGCTTTAAGGACTAAGTGAGATGAAAGCTGACACCCCAAGTGACACCACTTCTCCCTCCTTCAGATTCAGTAAGAGACGTCTTCACTGCCCAATGTGAACGCCATGGGGAGGACTGGAAGCCCTAGAGTTCCCCTGTCCCAGGAGCATAAGCCTTGGATTTTTGTTTTCAGAAACAACCACCTCTAGGATCAGGATAGCTCTCAACTTCCCCAAATCTGTGCTCCCACCCCACGAATGTGACGTGTTCAGCAGTGGGGAAGGCACTGCACTGTACCAGCCTCACTCTGCCCACCGTCCATCCTCATGACTCAGAGCCCAGCTAGTTCCCCAAGCAGAACAGAGCAGGGTCCTGCCCCGGCCATGGGCTCCAGACATCCGGGCCACTACTACCTGTTCCTACCCTGCTGCCTCCATCCCTCAACCCTTGCTTGCCTCCTTCACAGCTCAGGATGTCTTAGCTTTTTACCTGTCACCATTGTCTGTCTCATCGAGGGGAGAGCAGCACAAGGGCAGGGACTCTGTCAGTCTGTGGATGTGTCTCCAGTGTCTGGGAGAGATTAGAAGCTCAATACACACTTGTCCAGTGTCTGCATGCATTTCACTAAGCAGAAGACAGCTTCGGAGATGAGAAGAGACCCTCCTGAGGCAACAGTCCTTAGTGGCATTTCCCAAGTATTCTCAGCATGCCAGGTGCTGAGCTGGACCATGGACATAGGAGCTCTGGAACCCGTGGGGTGCCGGATTACAGGTGTGAGCCACCGCACCTGGTCAGAAGTATTCTTTATTTCTTTTTAAAAATTTGTACTTTCTGAGTTTACGTAATTGGTGTGTACTGCTTTTGTGATTAGAAACAGTAATGGTATAGAAAAAATGTGTAGAAAAAAGCAGAAAACCAAATCACATACACAATAAAATCCTAGCTTTTAAGTAAAATGTGCAGAGAAGAAAGATGGAAAAGGAATACAGTAGGCCAGGCATGGGGGCTCATGCCTGTAATCCCAGCACTTTGAAAGGCCAAGGTGGGAGGATCGCTGAGCCCAGGAGTTTGAGACCAGCCAGAGTATCAGAGTGAGACTCCGTCTCTCTCTTTTTTTTTAATAAAAATAAAAAATATTAAAATAGAAATGCACAAAAACATTAATAGTTGGCTGGGTGTGGTGGCTCACACCTGTAATCCCAGCACTTTGGGAGGCTGAGGCAGGTGGGTCACTTGCGGTCAGGAGTTTGAAACCAGCCTGGCCAACATGGTAAAACCCCATCCCTACTACTGAAAAAAAAAAATTATCCGAGCATGGTGGTGTGCGCCTATAATCTCAGCTACTTGGGAGACTGATCCAGAATTGCTTGAACCCAAGAAGCAGAGGTCGTGGTGAGCCGAGATCTCACCACTGCATTCCAACCTGGGCGACCGAGTGAGACTCCATCCCCCCCAAAACAGAAACAAACAAACAAACAAACAAACAAAAAACAAAAACACAAAAACCCTTAATAGTTGTTGTCTCTGAGGACTGGGGTTATCAGGAGACTTACCTTCTCTGTCTTTCTAGTTTTTTATATTTTCAGCTCTAGATTTTAATGTATTATATGAACCTATTCCTTTAGTAGCCTCCTAATTAGTCTCCCTGCTTCCCTTCCTGTGTGTGATGTAGAAAGCCTTCTCATGGCATTGTGCTGGAGAAGTTATGTTGCTCCTTGTAAAAGTCTTCGTTCTCTGTGCCTAATTAATTTCCACTTACCTATCAGTACTCTACTCAAGGTCTCCCCAACTTCTTTATGGAAGACTTCTGTAGTGGATGCTGTGACCTGCCACCCAGATGTCATTTCAGGACCGGGCCCTCATTCCCCAGCTGCTGGGAGACTTGGAGGCTGATGCTCACAGATGAGTCTCACTCTGGGAAATGCCCTGGCTGAAAAAAGCTACCTGGGGACAGCCTGCATCCATTGCCTGGTCCACTGGAGGAGGGAGATGGGGTGGGCAATGAAAGCTCAGACCCCTTGCCTCAATCCAGTGCAACTTTGAAGGGTCATCTACCCTCTAGAGCTCCCTGTGGAATTGGCTAAGACCTTTGTTGCAACTCCAATGCAGTTTTCTCTGCCTGCCGAGGCCGGCTAGCTTCCCCCTCTCACAGGTGCTGGTCCTGAGGGCACTTCCCAAGAAACTTCCTTAGCCAATAACACCTTCTTGACCTCCCAGGCTAGGGTAATTTCCTTTATTATATGCTCTTCCAGAGCACGTATCTCCTTTGTAAGTTTTACATCTATTTCTATTATCTGGCCAATGTCTGCCTGTCCCATCAACTGTAATAGCCACAGGGTGGGAGCTATATCTGATTTTATTCACCATTGCATTCTTCCTTGCAGGCATTTGGTTTAGAAATATTTGTAGAGTGAGCAGACAACATTATTAACCATCTAATCTAATCCCTTGCGAGGCCATCGACTTTACTTAGAGCTGCAGAATGTCTCATTCATTCATTCAATAAATATTTACAAAGAGAAGCTGGATTCCTACCCTCTCAACACCAAAATAATTACAGATAGTTCAAAGATGCTTATATGTAAGAGAATGAAACCAGTAACTTTCTAGAATAAAGATGAGTAGGTTTTAGAAAAAAATTAGAATATTAAGGGCCTTCATAAGCATGACCACATATAATTCTAGACTTTATAAAGCAAAAATAAAGATTAACAAGCTGGCCAGGCACGGTGATTCATGCCTGTAATACTAGAACTTTGGGAGACTAAGGTAGGAGGATTGCTTGAGGCCAGGGACCAGCCTGGGCAACATAGTGAGACCCTGTCTCTACAAAACAAATGAACAAAACTTAGCTGGGCATGGTGGTGCATACCTGTAGTCCTAGCTACTCAGGAAGCTGAGGCAGGAGAATAGCTTGAGGCCAGGAGTTCAAGGCTGCAGTGAACCATGATTACACCTGTAAATAGTCACTACACTTCAGCCTGGGCAACGTATAGCCCATCTATATTTATATTTGAACAAACAATTAAGACAAGTAAAGAAAAAGTATTTGCGGTTGAATGCGGTGGCTCATGTTTGTAATCTCAGCATTTTAGGAGGCTGAGTTGGGAGGATCGCTTGAGCCTAGAAGTTTGAGAATAGACTAGCAACATAGTGAGACCCCATATCTACAAAAAAATGCAAAAATTAACCAAGTGTAATGATGCGTGCTTGTAGTACCCGCTACTCAGGAGGCTGAGGAGAGAGAATCGCTTGAGCCTGGAGGTCTGGGATACAATGAGCTGTGATGACACCACTGCACTCCAGTCTAGGTGACAGACCAAGATCCTGTTTCTAAAAAAAAAAGAAAGTTAAAAAAATTTTTGGCCGGGCGCGGTGGCTCAAGCCTGTAATCCCAGCACTTTGGGAGACTGAGATGGGCAGATCACGAGGTCAGGAGATCGAGACCATCCTGGCTAACCCGGTGAAACCCCGTCTCTACTAAAAAAAATACAAAAAACTAGCCGGGCGAGGTGGTGGGTGCCTGTAGTCCCAGCTACTCAGGAGGCTGAGGCAGGAGAATGGCGTAAACCCAGGAGGCGGAGCTTGCAGTGAGCTGAGATCCGGCCACTGCACTCCAGCCTGGGTGACAGAGCGAGACTCTGTCTCAAAAAAAAAAAAAAAAAAGATTTTAAATAAAAAAGAGTATTTGCAATACTTACACAAGACAGCTAATATACCAATAACCTTTACAAATCAAAAGGTTAAAAGCCTACATAAAAATTGTCAAAGAATGTGAAAACCTATTAGAAACCTTATTTATATTCTATTATATTAATGCAAATTAAAACAATAATACAATATCAATTTTTTTCTATAGAATTGACTGAGTTGAATGATTGACAATATCCAGTCTTGGCAAGAGTATAGATAAACAAGGAATTTGATTCACACTTGTTGGCAAAAATTGTTCTGAACTCTTTGGGGTGCAGTTTGGCAATATCTATTAAATTAAAAGCATTCACTATTTTTTACTTCACAACTCTACTTCTAAGAATTTGTTTGTCTAAGGGCATGTGTTTGTACAGACTATACAAAGTAGAGTATTGCCACATTTATAATTACAAAAAAAAAATGCCTGGGCAACATAGTGAGATCTTGTCTTTACAAAAACTTTAGCACGGTGGTGCTCACCTGTGATCCCTGCTACTCAGGAGGCTGAAGAGGGAGGATCACTTGGGCCTGGGAGGTTGAAGCTGCAATGGTCTGTGATCACACCACTGCACCACAGCCTGGGCAACAGGAAGGAGGATCACTTGGGCCAGGGAGGTTGAAGCTGTAATGAACTGTGATCACACCACTGCACCACAGCCTGGGCGACAGAGAGAGAGGGAGAGCAAGGAAGGGAGGGAGGGAGGAAGGAAGGAAGGAAGGAAGGAAGGAAGGAAGGAAGGAAGGAAGGAAGGAAGGAGAAAAGAAAGGAAGGAAGGAGAGAAAAGAAAGAAAGAAAAAGAAAAGAAAGAAAGAAAGAAAGAAAGAAAGAAAGAAAGAAAGAAAGAAAGAAAGAAGAGAGAGAGAGAAAGGAATGCTTCATTAATGCAGATTGTTTAAATACATTGTGATTAATTCATACAATCAAACTCTAATAAACATCTGTCTTAAAGAATGAGGCACCTCTCTGTGTACCGAAATGTACTGTATGTATATTTGTACTGAAATATAAGTAAGTATGTACTCTCTACGTACATGAAAATAGTCTGCATTAAGAGGAAAAAGCATGCGGTAAATGAGGTATTTCCCGTTTTGGATGCATGGAGGAAACTATGGTGTGAATGTACGTGTGAGAGAGTGCATTAGAATAGGCACAGAAAACATCTGCAGACACCGATCACCAGTGCCTACTAATGGAGAGTTGGGGGTGATGGGCAGCTTCTACTCTCTCTGTCCTGCTTCCATTGTGTTTGACTTACTAATAATGAGTTCACATGATTTATGTAATCCTAGAGAGAGGACAGCACATGTGAAGGTCTGAAGCAATAGGATACATTTAGGGAAATGCTACAATTGGCCCAAAAAGGATGGCAGGAAGAGATGATACCGAAGAGGAAGGCAGCAGGCAGGTGACCCAGGGTACCCCATGCTGTGCCAAGGAGTGTGGGGTTCATCCCGGCGCAGCACGGTTTCTTTGTCCTCACTGGCAGCTCCTGTCAGTTTCTGAGGCTGCCTCCTCGTTTTCTGCCCACATCAGACTGTGGGAATTTCTAATCTAATCCCTTGGGAGGCCTTCAACTTTACTCAGAGCTGAAGAATGTCTTATTCACTCGATAAATATTTACAAGCTCCGCACAGTGGCTCATGCCTGTAATCCTAGCACTTTGGGAGGCTGAGATGGGAGGATCACTTGAGTTTGGGAGTTGAAGAACAGCTGGGGCAACATAGCAAGACCTGTCTCTACAAAATGAAAAATTAGCCAAGTATGGTGGTGCACACCTGTGGTCCCAGCTACTCAGGAGGCTGAGGTGGGAAGATCGCTTGAGCCCAGGAGGTCAAGTCTACAGTGAGCCTTGATCACACCACTACACTCCAGGCTGGGTGACAGAGTGAGACCCTATCTCAAAAAATAAATAAATAAATAAATAAATAAATAAATAA
>NW_016805059.1:2814164-2816682 GCF_001698545.2 Rhinopithecus bieti | reverse complement strand
CTGTATAAATAAATAAATAAATAAATAAAATAAAATAAAAAAAGAAGAAGAAAAGAAATATTTACAAAGAGAAACTGGATTCCTGCAGATTGAGTCCTGCTGAGAGTCAGTCCTGCTTCCTCATCTCTTCTTTGTCTACACTGTCTCCTTCCGTGATATCATCAGTATTCCTGGCTATAAAAAACATCTTTGTGTGCCTACTCCCAGGTCCTCTCTCCTGCTTGGTTGCCCTCTGAGCAGGGACATAATTACCTCCTTGTCACCTTCATCTGATAGTCATCTCACATGAAAAAGTTAACTTTGGCTTTTGACCACCCAACCAACTTGTTCCTCTTCTGACCTTCATCTCAGTAAACAATGCCACCATCCACCCAGATGTCAGGGACAGACACCTATGGAGTTTCTTTATCTTTACTTTTATTTCTGTGACAAAGACTTACTCTGTTGCCCAGGCTGGAGGGCAACCTCTGCCTCCTGGGTTCAAGCAAGTCTCCTGCCTCAGCCTCCCTTGTAGCTGGAATTACAGGAGTGTGCCACCATGCCCAGCTAATTTTTATACTTAGTAGAGACAAGGTTTTACCATATTGGCCAAGCTGTTCTCAAACTCCCAGCCTCAAGAGTACTCAGCCTCCCAAAGTGCTGGGATTATAGGCATAAGCCACCACGCCGGGTCTTAAGGAGTCTTCTTGATGCCTCTCTTTTCTTTCCTGCATCCCCCTCTGCCTTCTAATACATTATCAAGGTTGGCCTGTTTTATCTCCAAAATAGACTGCAACTTGTCCCCTTGTCCACATCACTCTTGCCACCCCTAGTCCAAAGTGCAAAAATAAACAAAGTGCACTCAAATGAGAACAAGCAAAGTCAGTTATTCAGTTTGCTGTAGAAGGGAGTTGGCCACCATCACCTGCTTTCGGCAGAGCCTCAAAGGTAGGGCAAGGGGTGGGAATGCTTGCTTGTTTTCTCTTTCTTTCTTTCTTTCTCTCTCTCTCTCTCTCTCTCTCTCTCTCTTTCTTTCTTTCTTTCTTTCTTTCTTCCTTTCTCTTTTTCAAAGTCTGGCTCTGTTGCTTAGACTGAAGTGCAGTGGCACAAACACGGTTCACTGAAACCTCTGCCTGTTTCCCAGGCTCAAGCCATACTCCCACCTTAGCCTCTTGAGTAGATGAGACTGCAGGCACACACCACCATGCCCAACTAATTTTGTTTATTTTCTGTAGAGATGAGGTTTCACCGTGTTGCCCAGACAGGTTTCAAACTCCTGGGTTCAAGCAATCTGTCTGCCTCGGCCTCTGAAAGTGCTGAGTTCACAGGCATGAGCCACTGCATCCAGCCTCTTTTCACTTTCTTTCTTTTTTTAAAGTTATTATTTTACTTTAAGTTCTAGGGTACATGTGCACAACGTGCAGGTTTGATACATAGGTATACATGTGTTGGTTTGCTGTACCCATCAACTCATCATTTACATTAGGTATTTCTCCTAATGCTATCCCTCCCCCAACCCCCTACCCACTGACAGGCCCCAGTATGTGATATTCCCCACCCTGTGTCCGAGTGACCTCATTGTTCAATTCCCACCTATGAGTGAGAACATGTGGTGTTTGGTTTTCTGTCCTTGTGATAGTTTGCTGAGAATGATGGTTTCCAGCTTCAACCATATCCTTGCAAAGGACATGAACTCATCCTTTTTTATGGCTGCATAGTATTTCATGGTGTATATGTGCCACATTTTCTTAATGCAGTCTATCATTGATGGACATTTGCTATTGTGAATAGTGCCATAATAAACATACGTGTGCATGTGTCTTTATAGTAGCATGATTTATAATCCTTTGGGTATATACCCAGTAATGGAATTGCTGGGTCAAATGGCAATTCTAGTTCCAGATCCTTGAGGTATCACCACTATCTTCCATAATGGTTGAACTAATTTACACTCCCACCAACAGTGTAAAAGTGTTCCTATTTCTCCATATCTTCTCCAGCATCTGTTGCTTCCTAACTCTTTAATGATTGCCATTGTAACTGGTGTGAGATGATATCTCATTGTGGTTTTGATTTGCATTTCTCTGATGGCCAGTGATGATGAGCATTTTTTCATATGTCTGTTGGCTGTATGAATGTCTTCTTCTGAGAAATGTCTGTTCATATCCTTTGCCCACTTTTGATGGGGTTGTTTGTTTGTTTCTTGTATATTTGTTTGAGTTCCTTGTAGGTTCTGGATATTAGCCCTTTGTCTGATGAGTAGATTGCAAAAATTTTCTCCCATTCTGTAGCTGGTCTGTTCACTCTGATGGTAGTTTCTTTTGCTGTGCAGAAGCTCTTTAGTTTAATTAGATCCCATTTGTCAATTTTGTCTTTTGCTGCCATTGCTTTTGGTGTTTTAGACATGAAGTCCTTGCCCATGCCTATGTCCTGAATGGTACTACCTAGGTTTTCTTCTAGGGTTTTTATGGTATTAGGTCTAACATTTAAGTCTCTAATCCATCTATAATTAATCTTCGTATAAGGAGTAAGGAAAGGA
>NW_016805059.1:2692039-2811534 GCF_001698545.2 Rhinopithecus bieti | reverse complement strand
AAAAAAAAAAAAAAAAAAAAAAAATATATATATATATATATGTGTGTGTGTGTGTGTGTGTGTATACACACACATATATATAAAGAAGTAATAGCCTGAGCAAAGACACCACTGCATGAAACTCCATGGTGTGACCAAGATTGTTGAGTTAAAGGCAGAGACAACATTGTCTATAAACCTGGGGTTCATGGACAGCCTCAAGGGGGGGCCACAAACCTCCAGACATTTTATCTTAATTGTGGATGTCTATTTTTTTTTTCTGGAGAGAGGCTTTTTATTTTCATCAGAGTCTTGAAACTGGGACATTCACTCAGAATAGCCTTGAGTAGCAGATACACTTGGAGACATCAGCAGGGCCTGGGAATGCGGGACCTTGTAGCCTGGTCCAGGAATTCATACTTCACTCTGAGGTCGACAGGGAACCCATGGATTTTCTAGCTGGGAACAACATGGCATGGGTCTTAGGAAGACAACTCAGGTTTGCTGTGAGCTGAAATCGATGGAAAGTCCTTTTATAGACTATAACATGATGTGCTCTTTACTGCTGTATTCCCAGTAGGGCACAGTGCTGAGCACATATTGGAGGTTCAGTAGATATTTGTTGAATGAATGAAGAAGTAAATGAATGAATGAGCACAGGTGCATGTAATAACAATAAAAAGAGTGTATCTCTCTAGAGTGACTTTGTGCATTTCTTGACCGATTTAACTGAAGGTGAAATCCATGAACCCCAAGCTCCCCCTGCACAGCTTCAGGCTCTAATAGAAACCCACTGAGTCCTAAGATGATGCTAGGTGTACAGAGGGGTAAGGAAGAGTGGACTTGGCCCCTGAGGGTGTGGCCACACCTGGCTGCAGGATAGGTCTCTTCCTGCAGTGCCGTGCAGTGTCTTCGGAGGAGTGGAGACTACACTGCCAGGATGGCCAGAACTCTTCCTTTACCATCACTTGTCCTGTTGACTCTGTCTCCAAAACGTGTCCTCTGTCCCCTCCATTTCCTCCATCTCCTCCACTCCCACCCGGTTCCTGCTCCCCCACCTGGCCTGGGCCACCGCACCATCTCAAAACCAGAGCGATGGCTCTGTCCTTGTATCCCTACCATCTGCTCTGCATGTGGCAGCCTGAGGGATCTTTAAAACTCTTCACCTGGGCTGGGTGTGGTGGCTCATGCCTGCAATCCCAGCACTTTGGGAGGCCCAGGTGGGCAGATCACCTGAGATCATGAGTTCAAGACCAGCCTGACTAACATGGAGAAACCCTATCTCTACTAAAAATACAAAATTAGCTGGGTGTGGTGGTGCATGCCTGTAATCCCAGCTACTCAGGAGGCTGAGGCAGGAGAATCACTTGAACCCAGGAGGCGGAGATTGCAGTGAGCCAAGATCGCACTATTGCACTCTAGCCTGGGTGAAAAGAGAAAGACTCCATCTCAAACAACAACAACAACAACAACAACAACAACAACAACAACAACACTCTCCATCTGCAAAGATTGTGACTTTCTTTCCATGAACTTAGAGGACTATGCTTCTAAAAATTTAAGATATTTTCAGGGTCATGTGGGAGTTTGTGATTCAGTTGATCTGGAGTTAGGCTCAAGACTGCATTTCCAACAAGCTCCCAGACAATGCAGTTGCTGCTGCTCTTGGACCACATTAGGAGTAACAAAGACTTAGAGAAAAATGCAAACTTCCTTCCCATGTCCTACTTTATCTGGCCTTTGCCCAGCTCTCCCACATCATCTCCAGCCCTTGCTCCTCTCCCTCATCTTGCTGTGGCTCCCCTGGCCTTCATTCTGTTCCTGGAGTGTGCCAAACTGCTCCTGCCTCAGGGCCTTTGCACATGATGTTCCTACTGCTTGGAATCCCCCTACCTCAAACGTTCCACATGGCTTGCTTTTCTTCATTTGCATCTTAGTTCAATGGTCAGATAATAATTCTGGGACCACTTCATCTAGTGAAGTACCTTAGCTCTCAGAGACTCTCAGCTATTTGCTTTTTTTTCCCCTTCTTCATAGCACTTATTCTCAATTTATTTTGGTATTTTATTGGTTGACTTTAATTTCCTGTCCTCCCCCCACGTATGTTCCCCATGGATAAGGACTTGGTTTCCTTCACTCTGGGCCTATCCAGAGCCTGGCACAGGGTAAGCTTTTCCTGTTTCTTGAGCCCGTGCACGAAAATGCTCCCACCACTGCTGTTGGTGTTTGGATGCACACAAGCTGGAAATACTTATGGAAATGCCTGAGGTGGAGGGGAGGAAGGAGGGAATAAGCAAACCTTCTCTACTAGGGTGCCCAGAAACAGCCTCAAGAACTTGGAGATGATGTTGAAACTAAGAATCAACATGTAATAGATGAATTCATCTAACTAGAAGAGATTCATTCCAGAAGGTGGGGAAGAAAGTAACACATAGTTCAATGAGTTAATAAGCATTTGGAACAGTGTAAGTAAATACATAGTATTTACCGAATAAATAAATAAATATGCTGAGTGCTTATTTTATGATGATCACTTTGCATTATATAATCTGTTTATCCTCATAAAACATTATCACCATCTTGCATATAAGAAGCTGTGCTACCAGATTAGGAGATTTGCCCAAGGCCATGTAACACTTGCACAAGGTCATACAGCAATTCAGAGACAGAGCTGACAACCCCACTCTCTAAAAACAGCTCTATTCATAGTTGTAAAGGCCATATTCCCTGTCCCCCTTCTCTTCAATGCCATACCACTTGTTAGCACTTGGTACACTGTGCATTCTATTTATCTATTTGTCTGTTTTCTCTCACCACAATATAAATTCCCTAAGGGTAAGAAGCCTTGTTTAGTTCACTACTCTTTTCCAGAGTCTAGAATAGGGACTGCCATGTAAGAGGTACTTAATGAATGCTTACTGAGTATTAAAAGGATGAATGAAGGGATTATTTAAGAATCCTTATTTTGGCCAGTTGCCATGGTTCACATCTGTAATCCTGGCACTTTTGGGAGGGTGAGGCCAAGACCAGGAGTCTGAGATCAGTCTAAGCTACATAGCAAGACACTGTTGCTACAAAAATTTTACAAATTAGTCAGATGTGGTGGCATGCATCTGTAATTCTAGCTACTTTGGAGGATGAGGCAGGAGGATTGCTTGAGCCCAGGAGCCTGAGGCTGCAGTGAGCTTTGATCACACTCCTGCACTGAAACCTGAGCAACAGAGCCAGACCCTGTCCCTTAAAACCAAAAAAAAAAAAAAAAAAAAGTTTCTCCACCTCTAAGGGGCAGTTCTGTAAACTTGTGGCTGACAGGTCAGTCAAATCCAGGCAAGTAGCTTTTAATTAATTGAACCGGGATTGGACCCAGAGCCAGTGTTCTTAACTAACCCGTGTAGTGAACCCTCAGAAAATTCCATGTTCTAATTCCCAGAACCTGTGAGTGTGTTAACTTGCATGTTAAAAGAGACTTTACAGATGTGATTAAATTAAAGATCTCAAAATGGGGAGATTATGGATTATCAGAGTGGGCCCAGTGTAATCACAGGGGTCCACACAACTGGGATACAAGAAGGTAAGAATCAGAGAGGAGATGTGAGCATGATGGAAGCAGAAGTCGGAGTGATGCAGGGTCATGGTCCTTAGAAGCTAGGAAGGAGCAGGGAACAGATTCTCCCCGAAAGCCTCTAGAAGGAGTGCATCCCTGCTCATGCATTTCAGACTCGTGGTCTCTAGAACTGTCTAGAGATGGTGCTGTAAGCCAGTAAATGACTATGGCAGCAATCAGATATTCATATAACCTCTACGCTATATTTTCATATACCTGACTTTTTCAGTCAAGATTCTGGTGCTCAGAATGGGAAAAAACATACAACTTTATGTTAATAAGTTGTATTTCTGTTGGTGCTTCTTACACACAGCAGGGAAGCAGGATTTATTATGGCCTGTGCAATTAATATTTTGACCTAGAAGAAAAATGGGAGAAAGTAGGAAATGTAATTAGACTGTGCCAAAGAAATGTAATTTTGACAGTTAAGTTGGAAGATGAATGGTGGTTGTGGGGAGAAGTATTTGAAAGGAGGGTAGACAAAAAAAATCACCCAAAAAGCTGTGGCATTTGCTCAGGAGTGATATGACATGCAGATAAAATTAGGCAATAGCAGTGAACATAGAAAAGAATAGATACATTTTTAAACTATCGTAAATAATACGATTGAAGTGTGTGACGGTGCAGGAAAAAAGGAAGGGGGACAGCACGATGTCGGACTGAGTTTGAGGTGCCTGTGATATATGGGAGTGGGTGAGGGGCTGAGATTATAAGGGGAGTGAATACAGAAGGGAGCAGAGGATAGGACCCTGGGAAGCATCTATCAGGTTATGGGCAGAGATCGTACGTAGCACAGAAAGGCAAGCAACTGCCAGAGAAATAGGAAGAGAACCAAAGAGGAGAATGGCTCACCAATAAGGGAGTTTCTCGTGCTGCCTGTTAGTTAAGTAGAGAAGCAATTTGTATTTTTCCCTAGGAGGTCACTGGGATATGTACCATGCCTAGGTAAGAGCAGTTTCAGTAGAGGGATCAGAGGGAGGTGTGCTGGAGCTCATACCTACTCAAGAGAGTCCCTTGTGCACTGGAGCTCATACCTACTCAGGAGAGTCCCTTGTGCACATCCAAGCCCAGCTCAGCATTCGATGACATCAGCTTTAAATCAGTGATGGTGGAATTACTTGAAATCAGCAAATGCTACAATGCTACAAATCAGGGTGTTCCCTTCTTACATCCTTCCCCACCCCAAGAGTTAAACATTCACCAGCTTCAACTAGGAGAGAAGAAAGGTGAAGCATGATTGAGTAAGTCTGCAAGTGAATGGAAGATAAGGAAGTGGGGCTGAGGGAGTTCATTATCTTTCCAGATGTGAGTGGTGAAGGGAAAGGGCACATCTTAAGCCCCAGGTAGGTTTGAAAGTATATTGCTTTTTCCTGGAAATGTCACAGACGAGACTGATTATATAGCCTCTATTATATCACTGAAATTTTAAGAAATCTTTACTTTTAATGGCATCTCACATATACAAAACTACATTATTCTTATGTAAGAAATTAACCCAGTGCTTTCCTTCTTTCCTGATCGATTAGCACACACTGTCTTTTTTGTATCATTTCTCCCATGTATAGCTCCTCTGTTCATCCACCTTTCTGGAATTGCTTGGCTTCTTCCTGCTTTGTACACCATCCCTTTAAGACAAATCTAGTTTCACACATGAATGCAAATACACTTTGAGGCATTTTTTGGAAGAAGGATACAAGTGGATGCCCAGTTCTCTTTGTCTGTATGTTGGATTTCTGAGTAAGATTTCCTAAATAAAGGGCCCCAAACTAATGTTTGAATAAATAAAAAAAAGAAAAGAAAAGAAAAGGGTGGGGGGTGGTAAACCTAGTTTCAGTTTTTTTAAATCACTTATTTACATGTTACTCTTTATTCAAATTGTTCTATTTTATCTGTTATCATTATATGCATTTGTAAGATTATGAGTTTTTGTGGAATTAAAATCCAGCACTGAAGAAATTCCAGGCATTACTTAGTGGGAATTTCTTTGTAAAAAATAATCCCATTAAGGATTCTCAAGGAAAGTCCAGAGCCCAACTGTAGGTTAATGAGAATTAAAAAAATTATTTAGCATGTGCATAACAGCTAATTTGGGGTTAGCATTGTGCTCATGTAAGAATGTAATTATTCTTTTGTCTCTTCTGGGAAGCCCAGAGTATATATTAGTAATCAAATTCCAGAAGATGGCAGCAAAGGATTTACTATCCAGAGGGAACATGCGTGTACTCATTAATATTCTTGAGATGCTTCATTTTGCTTAGAGTGATTAAAAGTTACATTGAAACAAAAACTACGCCATTTAATAAAGCTTTTGAATGATTAGCTTTTCTTTTATTAGAAAGTAGAAACTTACTAGTTTAATGTGTCAAGAAAATATTGTTTAAATCCATGAGTTTAAAAGACTTAATGTAAGCTGCTCACCTCCCAATCCTTTCCCTACCCGCCCAAACTCAACCTGGATCATTGTTCATAGTTAGGGTTCTTTTCCATATTTTTATCCTCTACACACAAAAATGGTCATATTACATATATTCTTTTATAACCTGGTCTTGCCACTTGAAAATCTTTCCATGTTAATCAAAAACTGAATTGTGCATTATTTTATGGTTACATAATTATATGTATATATTTATAATTATGGTCCTTTAGGTTGTTTTCAGGTTGCATGAGCAGCCTTGTGGCACATTTAGTTGTTTATAATTTTTTCTTTTATTTAGAATACATCCTAGATGCATTCTAGGATGTATTCTAGGATATTTATTTAGAATATATCCTAAAGGTAGAATAGCCAGGTTAAAGTATATGAAAATTAACTGTGGTTATCCTTCCTGCCAAAATGCCTTCCAGGAAAGTCTTTACAATACACATTCCTGTGAATATTATGAGAATGATTTTTTACCTACATTTACTCATTAGATACTCTTATTTCACCCTTAGAAGAGGGTGAAATACAATTGCAATTTTATTTCCAAGATTTTATTCTCATTTTATTTTATGCAACTCTACTTATTGTCTCCTTTAAACATCATTTGATCTATTGCCTCAAAGTAAAACTAGATATGAAATAAAACATAAAGGTAAAATGTTATTTTATTTTGTTTTCAAAATAAACATTAAAGAAAAAAGACATTATTTAAATGTAACTGGGAAATGGTCTTTTGTGGGTAAAATAAATCATTTTAAATTGAATTTATTCCTATAGTTATTATTCCTAGCATTAGGAAGATATAATTTAATAAAGTTCTCTTGAGGAAATTCATTAGGTCATAGGAACTAACATGAAAGCTCTTTATATTTAAAACAGGCAGTGACGCTAAGGCATTACTAAATATTTTATGTAACTTCAAAGGCACTACATTGCCCAATCACGTACTCCATTTTAGGCATTTTATATACATACACTGTAGCCAAACTTAGAGTAAGCTTTGATAAAAATTTTCTATTATACAAGTTTCTTAACCTTAAAATGAACTTCTGTGATTCTTAAGTAAATATTGTAGGGTGATGCTTTTATTCTTTGGGCTGGATCCAGATGTCAACTTTTCGTTTTGTAACAGCATGTTCTTTGCAACCCATAGCCAACTAATTTTTTCTAGTATGGACAAAGAACAAAGAACGTGCCCTGTAAAAATTTTATACAGACTTCTTTTCCTGCATTATATATTACATGTCTCTTTCTCTTCTGTGATTAAAGCCCACAAATATTTTCCTTTGGAAAGCCAATATTATATCTGTTAGATAAGACAAATTCTCTTCTTTCTGTTTTTTTTATTTTAATGTTTCAAATCTGCTTCTTTCTGGTTTTTTTATTTTAATGTTTGTTTTCTGTTTGTTTTAAAATTTGGAGTGATGTGTGTCTGAGATTGGTAGATATTGAGAAAAAAAACTGTAATGTCTGAAAAGGTAAAGATAGTACAAATTTTTTTTGAGAGGGTTTATATTTCAAAAGTCAAATCTTTTGAGTTTGGACCCACATTTTAAAAACTCACTGTTTTAAATGAAGTTAGACAATGAAATAATGAGACATGATTTTGCATCTAGCTTATGAACATCGGTCTTATNATCTGCTTCTTTCTGGTTTTTTTATTTTAATGTTTGTTTTCTGTTTGTTTTAAAATTTGGAGTGATGTGTGTCTGAGATTGGTAGATATTGAGAAAAAAAACTGTAATATCTGAAAAGGTAAAGATAGTACAAATTTTTTTTGAGAGGGTTTATATTTCAAAAGTCAAATCTTTTGAGTTTGGACCCACATTTTAAAAACTCACTGTTTTAAATGAAGTTAGACAATGAAATAATGAGACATGATTTTGCATCTAGCTTATGAACATCGGTCTTATATTCAAATGTGTTTTAGACTGTTTTAGACAAAGCAATTCAAGAATATTATGTCTTAGAGAGTTCTACTGTCTAGATGAACTGTGCTACACTTACTTGTATGTAGTTAGAATACTAGAATGCTAATTAAAAAAAAAAAATTGGGGGCTGGGCGCAATGGCTCACGCCTGTAATCCCAGCACTTTGGGAGGCCGAGGCGGGCAGATCACGAGATCAGGAGATCAAGACCATCCTGACTAACACGGTGAAACCCCGTCTCTACTAAAAATACAAAAAATTTGCCGAGCATGGTGGCGAGTGCCTGTAGTCCCAGATACTCAGAAGGCTGAGGCAGGAGAATGGCGTGAACCCGGGAGGCGGAGCTTGCAGTGAGCAGAGATCGCGCCACTCCACTCCAGCCTGGGCGACAGAGCGGACTCCATCTCAAAAAAAATAAAAAATAAAAATAAAAATAATAAAAGAGATTCTATCATTTAATCTCTAACATATGGGGGGCATTTATAGAGGAAGGCAAAATAATTCTTGTATATAATTTTGATGAATGGTAATTAAGTGATATTATGTGGAGTGTGTGTGTGAGTGTGTGTGTGTGTGGGGGGGTTTGCGTGTGTGCTGTAAATCTTAGGTAGTTACGTGCCTCTTTAGTTAAATGCTACCTTATATACTATTTGTATTTCTTTTCAGTTTTGTATTTGTTATTGGAGAGGGGCAAACTTTAACAGTCTTTTCCCAGGAAAGTGCAATGAATTTATGACAGCTTAAGTACTTTTAGATTATGGTAATGATAATAATGGTGTTAATTTTGTCTTCAAGAAACAGACTATTTCTTGAATCAGCTACCATGCCTATTTCAGTAATCTGTACTTCAGATCTTTTTCAGCATGAATTATTAAAAAGTCTGTGAGCTTGCCTCTTATCTTTCTGTATTCTGGATTTTACTTATTTGTAGGTGCTAATATTACTCTTTCAGGGAGCCCAGAGAGATCTTACAAGACAGAATGTCCTGTGTGTGTTTCAAAGATGGCATGAGTAACTAATGTTCCCTTTGAGTTCAGAATATTCTTATTGTTGGACATTTATGGCAGTAAGTAGAAGAAAATATATCTTTGCAAGAAAAATGAATTAAATTATATTTTAGAGAGGGAAAGATCAGCAAGAAGATAAAAAGCAAGGTTGTAAATCAAAGTCAGAAATGGAAGAATTGTAATCAATGAACAGAAATAATATTGTACAGATTACATTACACCTGTCATTCTGTCACCACCTATTTAGTTTTTAAATTAGTGGACAGTTTTATAAATGCTCTTGATGCTTGTCAAAACTAGATTTAAATTTATCAAATTTTATTTATTAACAGAACCAGATCTTAGGTTTCTGTTATGTTTGGTCCTGATTCATTAATTTCTGCTATTATCTCAATAGATTTAATCCACTGTTTTCCTTCTGTTTGTTTTTTCTTTTTATAATTTCCATGACTCTATATAAAATTATAGTTTTATAATTTCTGTTTGGCTTGGTGTTAGTGTCTGCTGTTGCAAGGTTAGGCATTCAGTAGTAAAAGTAGTCAAATCAGCCATGATGAAGGTGAGTTTAATTTGCTGAGCTCATGCATAACCTCCATCCTTGCTGCGACAGCCACTTATTCAGGATTCCTTTGGGCAAACACTGTGGTGGCTAAAGAAAGACCGGCTAATGTTCACAGACTGTCAACAGTCCTGGCTTTTACATAGAGGATTCATTTAAAGCAAAAACACAGGCATACCTCAGATATAGTGGATTTGGTTCCAGACCACCACAACAAAGGAAATATCACAATTAAGTGAGTCACACCAGTTGTTTGGCTTGCCAATGCATATAAAACTTATATTTATACTATATTGTAGTCTATTAAGTGCGAAATGTCATTTTGTCTAAAAAATTGGACATACTTTAAAATACATTATTGATAAAAAGCGCTAATGATCATTTGAGAATTAAGAATTCATAAATTCTTAATCTTAAGAATGAAGGATTCATCACCATTATGAATAATAATTCACAATTATTCTTTCATAATTCATAAAAGTATTTGTCTAAAATTGGACATACCTTTAAAATACATTGTTGATAAAAAATACTAATGATCATTTGAGAATTAAGGATTCATAATCTTTTTGCTGGTGGAAGGCCTTGCCTCAATGTTGATGGCTGCTTCTGCTGACTGATCAGTATGGTCATTGTTGAAGGCTGAAGTGGCTGTGCCAATTTCTTAAACTAAGGCAACAGTGAAGTTTGCCTCATTGATTGACTCTTCCTTCCGTGAAAGATCTCTCTGCAGTATTTGTACTGTTTGTTAGCACTTCATCCATGGTAGAACTTGCTTCCAAATTGCAGTCAATCATCTCAAGCCCTGCTGCTATTTAGCAACTAAGTTTATGTAATACTTAAAACCTTTTCTTATCATTTCAACAATGTTCACGCCATCTTCACCAGAAGTAAACTCCATCTAAAGAAACCGCTTTATTTGCTCATCTGTAAGAAGCAACTCCTCATCCATTCAAGTTTTATCATGAGATTGCAGCAATTCAGTCACATCTTCAGGCTCCACCCCTGATGCTCATTCTCTTGCTATTTCTATATCCACAGTTACTTCCTCCACTAAAATCTTAAATCCATCAAAGTTATCTACCAGGGTTGGAGTCAACTTCTTTAAAATTCCTGTTAATATTGATATTTTTTTTTACCTCCTTCCATGAATCATAAGTGTTCTTAATGGCACCTATAGTGGTGAATCTTTTCCAGAAGTTTTCAATTTACTTTGCCCAGAGCCATCAGAGGAATCACTATCTATGGCAGCTATAACCTTACGAAATATGCCTCTTAAATAATACAACATTAAAATCAAAATTACTTGTCAATGAATGGGTTGCAGAATGGATGGTGTGTTTGCAGCCATAAAAAGACATTAATCTCCTTATGCGTCTTCATCAGAGTTCTTGTGTGACCAGATCCATTGTCAGTAAGCAGTAATATTTTGAAAGGAATCTTTTTTGTTTTTTGAGCAGTAGTTCTCAATGGTGGGCTTGAAATCTTCAGTAAACCATGCTATGAAGAGATGTACCATCATCCCAGCTTTGTTGATCCATTTACAGAGCATGGGCAGAGTCTATTTAACATTAATTCTTAAGGACCTTGGGATTTTTTGAATGGTAAATGCACATTGGCTTCACCTTAAAGTCGCCAGCTGCATTAGCCCCTAACAAGAGAGCCAGCTTGTCCTTTGGAGCTTTGAAGCCAGGCTTGACTTCTCTTCTAGCTATGAAAGTCCTAGATGGCATTTTCTTCCAGTGGAGCTGCTTCATCTACGTGGTAAATCTATTGTTTAATGTAGCCATTCAGTTCATGAATGATGTTGGCTAGATCTTCTGTATAACTTGCTGCAGTTTCTCTATTAGGACTTGCTACTTCACCTTGCACTTTCATGTTATGGAGATGGCTCATTTCCTTAATCCTCATGAACTAATCTCTGCTATCTTCCAACTCTTCTTCTGCAACTTCCTGACCACTCTCAGCCTTCACAGAATTCAAGAGTTAGGGCCTTGTTCTGCATTAGCCCTTGGCTTAAGGGAATGTTGTGGCTGGTTTGATCTTCTATCTAGACCATTAAAACTTTCTCCAAATCAGCAATAAAGCTGTATATTCATTGGTGTAGCACATTCATTTTCCTTCAAGAACTTTTCCTTTGTACTCACAGCTTAGCTAACTGTTTGGCACAAGAGGTCTAGCTTTCAGTCTGTTTCAGCTTTTGACCTGTCTTTCTCACTAAGCTTAATCATTTTTAGTCTCTGATTTAAAGTGAGATATGTACGACTCTTCCATTCACTTGAACACTTAGAGGCCATTGTAGGTTTATTTATCAGGCTAATATCAATACTGTGTGTCTGAAGGAATAAGGAGGCCTGAGGAGAGGGGAGAGAGATGAGGGAATGGCTGATCAGTGGAGCAGTGAGAGCACATACAATATTTATCGACTGAGTCTGCTGTCTTATATGGGCTCAGTTTGTGGTACCCCAAAACAATTCAATAGTAATATCCAAGATGCCTGATCACAGATCACCATTAAATATAAAATAATCATTTAAAAGCTTGAAACACTGTGAGAATTACCAAAATATGACACAGAGACACCAAGTGAGCACACACTGTGTGAAAAGTAGTGCTGATAAACTTGTGGGAGCAGAACTTCAATTTGTAAACTATGCAATAGCTCGGACGCTCAACAAGATGATGCATAACAAATTTAGATGTGCCTGTACTCAAACTTTGCACCCATTTTAAACAGTTTATTCACAGACCTCCATGTCACCAATTCTCTAATCTTTTCATTCCTAAGAGATCATAAGAAAAATTACTAACCCACGAATTGGTGTAGAGAAATCATAATCCCTCTTTTACTCCATGAAACGTGAATAAACAGATCACTGGAGCACTGCCCACTGGAGGATTTTCCACTCTCGCTAACTTTCAGGGGCTGAAATAGTGCAACCACAGTCCACTTCTGTTGGATATCAATATTCAGCCTACATTTTTTTCTTCAGTCAACTGGTCATAAGAAATTCCCAGTGAGATATTTGTTTAGGATGAAGAGAAAGTGAAATGCAGTTTGAGTGGAGTAGTTGCCATGGAAATAGGAAGCACCTACTTATGTAGCTCTACTTTTGCTTCCAAAATTGCTTGAGCCCAATTTTGCATGAAATATTTCACTTTGATAATAGTGTGCTGCTTTATACCCTCAACTTAACCACTTGGAAAGTCAGGTAACAATTCATGTTTATAAGATTATCAATTTCAACCAGGAATGAGTAGCAAGCCAGAGGTTTTCTCAAAGAAATAGCTGTTTGCAGAAATAAGTATGGCTCTGGCTTTTGTGCATTTGTCTTATTAAGGCTTGTCAGAAGCCCCATGCAACCAACCTATATGCCACAGATACTTTGAGCACCATGGTATCTACTGGGTCATTAAGTCAGGTTTCAAAGTGGCATGTAACTGTGGTCTTTTCTTCCTCTGGGCCCATCCAAAACTGGTGGCCTTATAGGTACTTAGTAATTGAGTTGGAGCAACAAACTCACTTGTTTTATGTGTTGCTTCTAAAATACACAGATACCCACCAAGCATAATGTCTTTTCTCTTGGTGGGAAGAGTTACAAGATGCAACAATATATCTTTATATAACAATATATCTTTATGTTTGAAGTTAACATCTCAATATATCCAGGACATTGGACCTCTAGACACTTTCCTGAGATGAGTGGCTCATTAATATTCATGGAGATATACCTCCCACTCTTTGGTATGCATGTATCTTACCAGGACATCTAAGATATTTGCTACTTCCTGTTCAGTAGGTCTAAATATGGTGGTCAATGTGGTATTCTAAGAACATCTACTAATTATTTTGTGCCCTAGGTTATGACAGAACAAGATCATGTAGCCTTAAGTAAGGACAGAGAAGGTATGGTACTCTTCTGCCACATGAAAATAAACTGATCCAATTATCTTTGGTAATCAATATGTAGAAGAAGAAAGGCTCTTAGTGATCTATAGCTGCAAGTCATGAGCTCTGGGGATTTCATTCCATAATGAGATCACATCTGAAACAACAGTTGCAGTTAAAGTTACCACTTAAAAAGTCTACCGTAAATCATTGTTATTTTCCAAGATCAATCTGTCTGCCACACAGAATAAATAGGTGAGTTCAATAAAGATTAACTAAAGGAATCCCTAGCCCTACATTCTTCTGGTCTTTGTTAAAAGCAATGCCTTTTACCATTCCCTCAGGAATGCGGTATTACTTTTGACTGATTATTTGGAAGGGAAGCCAATTCCAGGTCTTCCTGTTCACTTTTCCTCCCACCATAGCCCTCAATCCACATTGAGAGAACCAAGGTAGGGATTTTGCAAGTTGAAGAATATGTCTCTGCCAAACTGCAAATTTGAAAACTAGCAGGTTGACTCTCAGACTAAATGGGCCTACAGTGAAATATTTGGGTGAAACATTTATTACCTGAGTGTTTATTATGTCTATGTATTGGGAGCATTTCCAGTATGCTTGTCCTTTAACTAATGGAGCACTATGATATTTTGGATCCCCAGATACTAGCTTTCTCTTAGAACTAATGTTCAGTGTTTCTGTTTCCCTGGTGCCTAGTCACCATGGTAGAATGGCTACAGGTCCCCTTCAGGGAGATTAGAGGGAGATTCACAGCTCATACTTGTGCTTTTGCATGGCCCTTCCTCAATAATATTCTTCTTCCCCTTCAAGTGGCTTCAGATCTGTGAAATGGCTCAGGTCTGGAAACTGATTTAGGGGCAACTGTAGTGACCCATATCTGGTCTCTGTTTAAAAACCTAGACTTATGTGTATTTGTTTTAGAGATCCCATGAGACTTCTGTAGGCTTCCCATCAATCTAATTGACATCAGCAGTTAGCTGCCTCTAAAGATCTGTACAAGTTACATTGTTCTGGTTATTGCTTCAACTTTGATGCCTATTCCAGAATCAGTGAACACCTTGTATCTAGAGATTAAGTGCTGTCACTTGGCCTCTGCCTCTCTCAGATTCCACTTTTCCCCAATAAAATCAAGGAGTACGTTTTATTGAATCATATCTGCCATAATTCTTGACCTGCAAAGAACCACTTTAGAGCTTTCCAAGGGCAATAGAGCTCCCTTCCCCACTATATGTCTTAGTGCTGCAGAGGGAATATATTCTGGGACTTCTTAGTGTATATAGCAGGGGTTAGGTGAACAAGATCCACATAATAAAGCTACAACAACATTTTTATCTCCTTTTTTCTTTTGACTTCTTTGGAATACATAAAGTTCTGGAATCTCAAGTGCACTAATATAGGACACTGTTGAGTCCAGATTTCCATCAAACAATCAACCATTGGAACTACTCTTAGCTGCTTGAGCTTGCTCATTAAATAAAGAACTTCTGATAAATGTAGTCTGTTAATATCTTCTGCCTGATAGAATGTTAGATGAGTTGCTCCCCAGTTTAACACCCTTAGAATCTATTCCCACCAGTATTCCTCAGGTTTGAACTAAAATAAATTAAAACTATATTGTGATTATTTTGGTATTCGTGCTCTCCCTTTTACTTTCACATACATTTTAAAATTGCTGCAAAATATTTTATATATTTGTGAGGTACACGTGAGTATTTGTTGCATGCATAGAATGTGTAATAATTAAGTCAGGGTATTTGGGGTATTGATTACCTTGAGTGTTTATCATTTTTATGTATCGGGAACATTCCCAGTGTTGTCTTCTAGCTACTTTGTTATATACGATACATTGTTTCTAACTGTAGTCAGTCTACTCTGCTAGAGAATATTGGAGCGGCCGGGCGCGGTGGCTCAAGCCTGTAATCCCAGCACTTTGGGAGGCCGAGACGGGTGGATCACGAGGTCAGGAGATCAAGACTATCCTGGCTAACACCGTGAAACCCCGTCTCTACTAAAAAATACAAAAAACTAGCTGGGCGAGGTGGCGGGCGCCTGTAGTCCTAGATACTCGGGAGGCTGAGGCAGGAGAATGGCGTAAACCCGGGAGGCGGAGCTTGCAGTGAGCTGAGATCCAGCCACTGCACTCCAGCCTGGGTGATAGAGCGGAGACTCCGTCTCAAAAAAAAAAAAAAAAAAAGAGAATATTGGAGCTTACTTTTATATAACTCTGTGTTTGCAACCACTAACCAACTTCTTTTTATCCCCCACTCCCACCAACCTGCCCTTCACAGCCTCTGGTATCTATCATTCTAGACTCTATCTCCATGAGATCAACGATTTGAGCTCCCACATGTGAGTGAGAACACTGTATCTGTCTTTCTGTGCCTGGTTTATTTCACTTAATATAATGTCCTCCAATTCTATCCATGTTGCTGCAAATGGCATAATTTCATTATTTTTCTATTTCCAAATAGGATACCATTGTGCATATATGCCATATTTTCTTTATCCATTTGTCTGCCGATACACACAGATTGATTTCATATCTTTGCTATTGTGAATAGTGCTGCAGTAAGCTTGTAAGTGTAGGTAGACCTTTGATGTATAGATTTCTTTTCCTTTGGATAAATGCCCAGTAGTAGGATTCCTGGATCATGTAGTGGTTCTATTTTTAGTCTTAAGAAATCTTCATAGTGTTTTTCACAGTGGCTGCACTAGTTTACATTCCCAACAGTGTGTAAGAGTTTACTTTTCTCTCCATCCTTGCCAGCATCTGCTATGTTTTGTCTTTTTGATAACAGCCATTCTAACTAGAGTATGGTGATATCTTACTGTGGTTTTGATTTACATTTTCCTGGTTAGTGATTTGAGCAATTTTTCATATACCTGTTGGCCACTTGTATATCTTCCTTTGAGAAACGTCTATCTTTGCCTGCTTTTTAATGGGACTTTTCAATTGTTGGTTTGCTTGAGTTCCTTGTATATTCTGGATATGAGTCTCTTGTCAGATGAATAGTCTGAAAATATTTTATCCCATTCAAGAGGTATCTCTTCATTCTGTTGTTTCCTTTGCTGTATAAAAGCTTTTTAGTTTAATATAATCTGATTCATCTTTTTTCTATAGTTGTCTGTGTTTTTGAGGTCTTAGCCATAAAATCTTTGCCAGACTGATGTCTTGAGGTATTTTCTCTGTATTTTTCCATAGTGGTTTTATAGTTTGGGATCTTAATGTTTTACATACTTTCTACTTGTTTGCATGCAGCATGCTGAGATCTAACTCCAGTTATGGGTCTAGAGACAACAAGACGTAGGGAAAGCACATTTCAAAGACTAGGATAACTGCCTCAAATCAAGATAGTAAAAGGTTTCCAAGAGAAGGAACCCTGAGACCAAGGAAGCCAGCCGATTTCTTCTAAACAGGCACAACAGAACCCAAAGCACAAGGATAAACAAAACATTCTGAATCCATCCTTATTACTCAAGTTCAGTTCTTCAGGACCACACTTTCCCAACCATGTCTTAATTTTCATAAAGGAAATCTGATAAGACTATGAATTCAACTTGCACTGTAATTACCTAAGTACCAAGATAAAATTAGGTTTGCTTTGGTAAACAATGTCTTTGGGGCACAAGGGTGAAGATAATCTCTCTCTCTTTTTTTTTTTTTTTTTGAGACAGAGTCTTGCTCTGTCACCCAGCCCAGAGTGCAGTGGGGCGATCTCAGCTCACTGTAAGCTCCGCCTCCCAGGTTCAAGTGATTCTCCCGCCTCAGCCTCCTGAGTAGCTGGGATTACAGGCGTCCACCACCATGCCCAGCTAATTTTTTTGTATTTTTAGTAGAGATGGGGTTTCACCGTGTTAGCCAGGATGGTCTTGATCTCCTGGCCTTATGATCTGTCTGCCTCGGCCGACCAAAGTGCTGGGATTACAGGCTTGAGCCACCACGCCTGGCCGAAGATATTCTTTTAGGGTAGTCATAGGAGCTTTCTGATGGACCTAGATCTACTTCTAGTAGCGAATACTGACTGCATCAGCCAGAGTTGCATAGAAGTACAGAAACTACTCCAAACATTTCAGGCAAGAAGGAGTGTGATACAGAGAATTAGAGGATTACGAAACTACAGAAAAGCCGTTGGGTAGGAAGAACTGGAAGTCATTGCCGATGTTAAGGAACTCAGATGGTGCATGAATCACCAGGAACAACTGCGGATGATCTCTTCTGCCTGAAGCAGCACAATGGCTGGTTCATAGGAGGTTCCCAGAAGCAGATTAGAAAGGGGGTGTTGTTTTCCAGATACCGTCTAGCATTTCAAATAATATGCTTCAAAGGAGTTACTTCAACCATGAAATGTCTCTGTTTGGCTCCCTTTAATGGGGTAATCAAAACTATTGTATGCCTTCAGAAACAAGCACACAATTTATTTTGATTAAGTAAACAAGAACACTAAAATAAAAAGAATGCAAAACAAAAATCCAAATAAAATATAAACATTTTCAATTGTGGCCTATTTTCATTCTTAGTTTGTTAACCCTTACCAACGTTACACAGACTATTACAAATGCTTAATCTAGTAGTCAATGCTTTTCTCATTTTCACAAGCGACCTAAAAAAATAAAATGAGAAGGATTGTGAGAAAATAATTCAACATTTAATAAATGCCAAATTGATAGCTTTTGATAAGAATGATTTTAAAATAAAAATCAACATTTGTTCTTATAGCTCAAAGAAGAATGTTTTATTTTATTTTATTTTTTTACTTTCTGGTTACAAAAAGAAAGAATTTTCCTTATAGCCTCTTAACCCGTGTCTTGCTCCTCACCACAGAATTTGAATGAGTTGCCTCATCAAAGTGATTGGTTCATTTTTCATTTGATTGGAAATAATTACCTTAAAATTTGGAAGTAAGAGGCTTGCTCTCTTTATGCTTGCTCCATTCAGAACAGTGCAAGAGCCTATTACCTATTTAATTGCAGAAATAGCACCGGTTCTTTACCTCTGCCTGTATCCTGTCCTTTGCTACATGACTTCTCTATTTTTCTCCTGAAATAAGAGCGTATTTCCTTGCTTCTTGATTTTGGTGTCTGGCATATGACTTGTTTTGGCCATGGAATGTTAGCAGATTTGACACCATGTATTTGTCACATTTAGATTAACAAAATAAAAACAAGCTTTGAAATCTTCTGTCAATAGTGTATTTATTAAAATAATCAATACACATTTGGTAAGCTTTAAAATTACCAGTGGACCAATGCCATTCCTTGGTTTGCTATTTATTTCAACAAAGATCATTCAGTTGCAGTCTTCAAGGCAGAACTTCTATTAGAGTTTCAGAGAAAATGCTCCCAAAGTCTTATCTTAAAAAATTGTCCCTGAATTTCATAAAACCAGAGTAGTTTAATTAGGATATGTCTTTTTCTCAGATGTTGATATGTTGTTTTAATTCTTTCAAGTGCATAATTGTAAACTACTTAATTTCTATTGGATACATTGGATAGAGTATCTTCTAAGTTATTTTTTAATACCAATATTTAGAAAAATCTAGAAATTCTGTCTCATTGAAATTAACACAACTTTTGAAGGTTAACTAATGTTTTCCATGCTTTCCAAGCGTGGAAAGCCAGAGTTAGATTATACGATTGCCTCTTCAACTCTTTAAGGTGGGAAATCCGTGCTGAGGGAAGATGTTACCAGAGCAAGAAACAAAGACAATTAACCATTTGTGACATGTCTTAGAGCTTGAGGAAAACCAGAATTGCAACTTAGGTTTTATTTACTTTATGACCTTGCAGAAGCATGGCAAAGGAGACAGGATCTTACAGGACTTTTCAAAGTAGGTTCACAAAGAATTGGAACTGGGAGTATAGATAAGGTCCTCTGGTCACAGAAAAATGGGCAGTTAACATTTCCTTTACTTTAGTTTCGGAGGAGGGGGAAGGGAGAGAGGGAGAGAAGACAGGGAAACTTACAGTGAAATTTTTGCTGTTTATAGCTTTCTTGGGGAAGAAAACACATGCACCAATCCTGGTGTTAGGAAAAGTTTAAGCATATATCTGCAATATTATTCATCCAGGACCAAAGTAAGTCCTGATGCAGGAAATGAGTGAGTTTCACAGCTTTCTGAGCCCCTAATCGACCCAGGAAGCCCAGCTGGCACCTCCTCTCACTTTCATCAGTTCTCAGAGGATTTTGAGTTTATTTTACTTCAGTGGATGATGGGCCATAGTCTGCCATGGGAATCTTGTTTTGTTTTCTTGAAGTAGAAATTTCAAATAAGATATTTTTGAAGCACCAAAGAAGACAGGAAGCTTGGATTTTGATTGAGATTATACAAAGTATTACATGACCTTCTGTTGTCTGTGTAGCAGAATGTGCCATGAGACTTATATTCATGGTAACTTTATGACAAGAATGTAGAAAAGCAGTTGATCCTAATCTGCATTTAACTATTGCTGGGTTTTGAGTTCTATCACAAGTAGGCTAATGGTCCTATAGGCCAACGTGAAAGGCCAGTTCAGTGGTCTGTAAACATTTTGCTTATAATCCCCTAAATGACTATGTATAAACTGTGTTCTCTCACAAACATTAGTTAACCTTCAAAAGTTGTGTTAATTTCACTGAGACAGAATTTCTAGATTGGGACACTTTCCACGCTGTGGAAGCTTTGTACTTTCACTCTGCTCAATGATGTCTACAGCTTTTTCTCACCCTCCGACGGTGTCTCTATCACTCGCCGAGGTCAGCCCCTACACCAGTTCTTTGGTGTGGCTAGACAAGAACCTTAGGCATTACAAAAGGATGAAAGACATTTTAAGGATTAAGTATTACTTACCACAACCAAAGGGTACAATCTCCTTGACTCACTAAACTCTTAATGCCATTTGTGCAAGGATGAGAAAGATCATGATGCTATTGATTTTACAGATGAAAATCCATTTCCAATATATATCAAGCAACTTCGCAAATCCTCTAGTGTTGGAAATAAAAATCATTGAAATTTTTGTAGTAGATAACTCCTGGTGACTTCCTGCTTAGAATTCTGGCTGACCAGTGACAGAGTCTCCTTTCCCAATTAGGGCAATCCATCCTGTTAGCAGCAGCCAAGTCCAACGGGTCTGCAGCAAACTTGATTCTCGCCTCCTCAGAGGAAAGAATTAGGCAGGGGTACATAAGGCAGAGTGAGAGCCCAAGGCAAGTTTTAGAGCAAGAGGGGAAATGTATTAAAAAGTTTTAGAGGCCGGGCGCGGTGGCTCACGCCTGTAATCCCAGCACTTTGGGAGGTCGAGGCGGGCGGATCACAAGGTCAGGCGATCAAGACCATCCTGGCTAACACTGTGAAACCCCGTCTCTACTAAAAATACAGAAAAATTAGCTGGGCGTGCTGGCGGGCGCCTGTAGTCCCAGCTACTACTCGGAAGGCTGAGGCAGGAGAATGGCGTGAACCCGGGAGGCAGAGCTTGCAGTGAGCCTAGATCGCGCCACTGCACTCCAGCCTGGGTGACAGCGAGATTCCGTCTTAGAAAAAAACAAACAGTTTTAGAGCAGGAATGAAAGGAAGTAAAATATACTTGGAAGAGGGCCAAGTGGGTGACTTGAGAGATCCAAGTGCGCTATTTGGCACTTGACTTGGGGTTTTATACATCAGGCATAGTTCGAGGTTTCCATTTCTCCTCCCTTGATTTTTCCCCTGGGGTGGACTGTCCTCATGCATGGTGGCCAGCCAGTACTGGGGAGGGGCCACATGCAGTGCGTTTACTGAAGTTGTGCACATGCTCTCTCGAGGTATTTTTCCCTTACCAGTTGAACATTCCTAGAGGAAGGTCGTACACTGTTTAAACTGCCATTTTGCCTCTTACTGCGCATGCTTGAGCCTGCTCACCTAACTCCTGAGATCTTATTAAGAAGCTGCTAATCATCAGCTTCAGGTGTTTTCTCTCTCTTGGGAGACTACCTTTCTCTGGTGCCGGTTGCAACCAATTATTGTTTTAGAGAGATAGTTTAACAACCTCCTGACCATCACCTGATGGTCACCTGCCATTCCTTGGGGGTGGGGAGCCTCTCTTGCCTGCCCATGTCCCTCTAAGTACCTACTGTAACAATCCCATCTAGGTTACAAATCAAACTGACATATACATAAGTTAATACTTTCTGTGCTGAAGTATGTTTAACATAATTACATACATCATAAGTCACTGGATATACGAGTACGTAATTAAATACTACCAGACTGTTTTCCAAAATGACTCTACCAGTTAGTATTTGCACCAGCAGAGTATCAGAATGTCTAAATTCCACAATCTTGGTAACACTTGCTATTATCTATATTAGTCATTTTTTACATTCTTTTGAATTTTAATTTGCATATTTCCAAGTAATAGTACATTTGAGTATTTTTTCAGACCATATTTTCAAAAACTGTGTGGGCCAATGGGGCTTCCCTTCTGTGAACTGCATGATCACATGCCTTGTTCATATATCTGTTGGGCTTCTTGTCTCTGCCTTGTTGATTTGTACTCACAAATAAATATTGCATGCTAATTAGATCTTTCACCTTTCAACAAACAGAGATTCTTTCAGGCTAGATTTAGGAGGTTTATTGGAAAATATACTCATAAAAATAGGGAAGGCAAACATCTCTAGAATACAGTTGGGAATCCAGGAACAGTGAAGCCTTGATTAGAATCTATTTTTACAACTGGAAAGCTCCAAATAGAGATTCAAATAGCTCTGGAGACAGATTAAATATTAATGGTGCTCCACCCATATCCCTTAGGGGTTGTTTTATTTGCTTGTTTTTTTATTTGCTTGTCACTTCTTTCCTCTCCTTTGACATTTTCCACATCTAATAGCTAGAATTTGCAAATGTTTTTCAGTAGCCTTTGGGCTACTGGATCTTTTCTTTGCTCGTGTTCTGGAATCCCGAAATCCCTAGAAAATTATGTTCCTTCAAGATAGTCCTTTAAAAAATGACCAACTGACCTGAGATTAGAAGAGCCTTAACTCCCTTTCCTCCCATCAGATAACTCGGAGACCTGATTTACATTCCTGAGTTCCCTGCCAGAGCAGTCTGAAGCTGGGTGACCAATTCATCCCAGTTTGCCCCCAACTTTTCCACTTTTAGCACTGAAATTCTCATGTAGTGGAACCCCTTCAGACCCATGCAAACCTACTTGGTACTTTGCTTGAGTTCATATTATTATCTTCCTCTCCACTGTGCTGCTTTCCTTAACCCTTATTAGTGTCTATTAGGACTTATTCCTTAATAAATGATTTGCACACCAAGTTGTTTCAGAGTGTGCTTCTGGGGAAACTGACTTAAGATATTCACTTAACTACTGTTTTCTGATCCATATTCTAATGCCCTATTTTACTAAGTTTCAGCTAGCATTTTGTGATATTTTGGCTCCTATTCTTGCTACCTACATCATGTATCTTCAAGGCTTAATTTCTTACTTCAACAGAGACAATGATGACCTGATTGGTCCAGTTAGTAGCATGATACTCTTGGGCAAAATTTAGGCACCAAATTCAAAGGTAGCCCGTCAGCCTGTAGATTGTCAGTTCTTGGGTTAGATAATCAGGCTTGCTGCAACTAGCTGTGGCCAAGGAGGGTGAGAATAAGTGGTCTCTAGTTTGACCCTCAGTTTAACAATCCCTTTAGAAGGGAGCTACAGGATGTGGGCACACAGGCATTAAAAGGCTTATAGGCTATTTAGTACATGCTATTTGTCTTAAAATAGCTTTTATTCTAAAAAATTAAAACAAAAAAAGCACTTTATTTTATTAAATGCTTAATTTCTTGCAAATTCAGAAGTCTGATGCTGTGTTACCCAAGAAACATTTTTTTTTAAATAAAATTAATACAATAGAAATCAGCTAAAAGGCAAAGTAAAAAGTAGTGGCACAGGACAAATGTCTTGAAAAACCTCATTGTCTTATTGTGCCAAAAAAGAAAATATTAAATGAATTTAGAAGTAGCAAAATTTGTAGTAATGCCATTTCATTCATTAATGCATATAGTAACATCATTAAGGCATATAGTTCCTTATAATGTACAGTTTATGAATATATACATAAGCATGAAAGGTTTTATCTTTTTGCATAATATTAGATGATTCCACTTAAAACATTTTTGGTTTTGATGTGAGATTTTGCAGGCATGAGGCTTGATTTTCTTTTCAAACTCTGCAATTTGTTTGAACTTATTTACATAAGGAACACCAAATTAGCTTGTTATACTGAGAGTCATTCAAGCATGTTCAATTTGCATTCCCATATTTGAATCCCACACATTCAATTTAATTTTCTTTCCATTGCTTTTTCTGGCTTTCTTAAAATGATTAAGAATGATATACATATTTTGGGATGCTTCATAGCTGTACTTCCCAGGAAATTTGCCTAATTCAGAAGATTTTATTATCTTTTATTTTAAACTCATTTTCACTTCAGGAGGATGGCAGAGGTTCTGAAAACTCAAGCATCTCTAAAGATTTTGCATCTGTTGCAAAGATTCTTGGTTGTAGGGGCAACAAAGCTTCTTGCTTATAGGGGCAACTATTACAGTGTGTATTCTTTTAATATGGGATTGTGTCCATATCTTTTGTATGGACATTGAAGGTACTCTTAATCCAAGAGATTTTTGATACATTTTTTCTTTGTTTAAACATTAAGATGATTCCTGGATTGCCTTTCATATTCTTCTGCAGGCAGCCTTTGTGTTGTCAGGAAGTGTCATTTTACTTTACTTGATGAGAACTTCTTAGATGCTCCTGTTCTCTGTAAAAATATTAGCAATCTTCAGCCTGAGAACAACAGGGCTTCTTTCTGCTCTTTGAAGCATCACTTGACCAACAGAAAGTTTAGATCAGATTACAGTGTACCTTGAGACTCTGTAGCTTTTGGTCTACATCTTTTCAAATAACCATGGCTTTCACTTTATTGAAAATCTTCAACCTTTTAATTAAAATGACTAGTATACAATATAAAAATCAAATAGAACTAAAGAACTTACAATAACAGGCAATGATTCCCTTGGTCTCTCAATCCAATACTTTTGGCACCCAGTCTTTCTAAAGGCAATAAATAATGTTTAAGAGTGTGGGAGTTCAGTCAGGCTAGTGGGAAACATTTTAAAGATAGTTATAAAAAGTAGGCACAAACCTTCTTGGAAGGCCAGGCGGTTTGCATAAGCTCCAGTAATAAATCTGGCTGAAGGCAGCCTAATCCTTACCTTGAGTAAATAACTTAAGAGTACGTACACAGGAATTTAAGGGAGCTTATCCAAATAGCTTGTTTACTCATGTGGTCCTAAGACCAACCTTTGATTACCCCAGGTGCGTAATTGCTCTCAATGTGGGAGGTCAGCAGTGTCAATTACCCTATAGCGGTGTTCACTTAAGACCTTTGTCATTTAATCTCTACTAAATAAATGTGAGCTTTGCTGGCCAAGAGGGGCCAGGGCTGCAACTCTTTACAGCACCCTCCTTGGTGTCTGTAAGTGGCCTGGACCCTCAGCGGGCCTGACAGGCAAAATATCTGTGTCAGTATATGTTATTCTTCTGTCTTTGGGTCAGGGTCTGCGGGACAGACCTCAGCAATTGGTTTAGTTATAATTAATTTTCATAAAAACCATCTTTAATATAATTCAGCTACCATATTTAAATATATAATTTTAAAATCTTTTTTTACTTTCTGTTATGACAGATATGATTGAGCCTACTCATTCCCTGCCACCCGTTTCCCTTTTTTGATATAATTACATCATTTTTGGATTCTTCAACTGGTTTCCTTTAAACTTAAAAAAAAGAAAAAAAGAAAATCAACATCTCTCTCAGTCTCTCTTCCCCTCTCTCTGTTTCCCACTCTCTTTCTTTTTGTAGAAACATAGATGTTATATTATGTTAAGCCAAAAGGGAAATCATAAAAATAGTTTGTTTACCCAAGTGTAATAACAAGGCCTCCAGTAAGATTTAGATAATTTCTGCTAAAATTTATAATACTGGAATCTTTAGCAGCTTATTGTTATAGGCAGTACTCCAGACACCTATGTTTCACTTCCTATCTCCAGATTTTTGAGGTTGATGAATAATATTTATAATAACAACAATAATAACAACTGTTGTTATAGTACAACAACAGACACTGAGTGTTTAGTGTTAGGCATTGTTATAAATTCCTGTTACACATTTTAAAATCCTTACCACTGTCTTTAAGGTGTTATTGTGCCCATTTTACAGATAAGGAATCAGAAGCACAGCAAAATTATGTTATTTATCTGTTCTGGTTACTACTGCTGCAAAATAAAACACCCCAATACTTAAGAACTATTGATTATGCTCATGTATTCTATGAGTCAGAAGTTTGAATGGTGTCCGGCAGCTATAGCTTATCCTTGTTGTAAGATATCTGGAATTTATGCTGGGACTAAGCAGAGTCGGGGCTGGTTATCTGCAAAGAATCATCTGCAGGTTTTTCCACTCACAAATCTGGCAGTTGATGGTTGCTTTTGGTTTTAATCTCAGTTGGGGCTGTCATCTAGAACACCTACAGGTGCCCTCTCTGTGTGATCTGGATTTCCTCACAGCACAGTAGCCCAGAGCTGTCAGATTTTTGCCATGGTATCTCTGGACTACAAAGAGGGGTGGGGGAAATTGACCCAGTTAATAAGTAGGAAGCTGAATTGCCTTTTATGAACTAGCATTGGGAGTCATGCAATATGACTTCGTTTGCTTTGTGCTGGTTACAAGCAGGTCACAAGCCTGTTGAAATTCAAGGGTAAGATTCTAGAAGATAAGGTATTTTTATGTCCATCTTCAGAAAATAAGTTAAAGTCATAGGACTTGCAAGTGACATTCTCACTCCAGAGCGCACACATCTTCTGTATATTGTTTCTTACCAACGTAGCTACATTTTACTGCTGCCACTTTTTCTGGGACAGGTCTAGATTTGGTGGTGTCATGTCTTCTACTTCTCAAAATGTATTGCTGAACTTCTCTAGTGTGTCAATCATTGTATTAATTTTCAGCATTGACAATTGTAAACCTACATCATATCCTCCTGCTTCATGAGGTAAGTTTTTCTCTTGTGAATATAAAACTTGGCTTTATCTTCTTCTGTCTCTTGGATTTGTTCACTCTTTTCTATATTCTTTCTATGTCTTTCCCTTTTTTGGTGTATTCTTCTATTTCCCTTGAAGCATAACTTTTAAGAGCTTCTTAAGAGGGAGACATGGTGTAAATTTTCTTTGTATGTAAAAGTAAGCATTACAAATCAATTAAATAACCTACATTTTTATTTTTAAATAACAAACAATATTCTTTGGGTGTTTGAAGGAATTACATTTATGTCTTCTGTTATCTAATTTTGCTGTCGAGAAATGTAAGTTTTGTTTTTGTTGCATTTTTTTCTGGAAAATTCTAGGACTGATATTCCTGCTTCCCTGAAATTTGTAAGTAGGTGCATTGGAGTGGCTATAATTTCATTATTTGCTCTAAACATTTGATTTCCTTTCAATGAGAGATTAAGTCCTCCAGTACTGAAAATTGTCTTCAGTTATGTTTTGTTAATTTCCTATTTCATGTTTCCTTATTTCTTTGTAGAATCTTCCTTATTTAGAAGTTGAACATCATGGATCAATCTTTCAGCTCTTCCCCCCACCCTTATATTCTCCAGTTACTTGCCTTTTTGTTTTATTTCTCAAAGACACCTGAAATCTCTTTCTGCCAGCCAACCCTTCTGCTTATTTTTGCTTACTTCTACTACTCTTATTAATTAACTGCTAAATATTTTTTATATCTGTATGAGATCACTAATTAGCATTTTACATGTTTCTCTTTTGTTTCTGGTTCTATTGCTGTTTTCTCTAGGTTTTTGGATGTTGTTGTTTTATTTCTTGAAAGTTGGAATTATTCTTCAAATGTTTAGAACTGGTGGTTGGCTCTGCTCAGAAGTAAAACACTTCTGATTGAACACTCTTTGAGCATGGGAGTGTTGGGAGGGTTGTTATTGACAGAGTTTATCTATAATATTTTAGATAGTCTGCCAGATATCCTATTTGGGAAATTCCCAACTGATGCATTGTAAAATGCTCCAATCATTTATCTGGGAGGACACTGATGGTCTGTGTGTGTGTGTGTGTGTGTGTGTGTGTTGTGTATGTGTGGTATTTGTCATGAGAAATTTATAGTAACAGTCAAAATTTATCATTATTTTTTAAATGCTTATTTATTTAATTCAAATTGATGTGTATTGATCATTATTTTCATAGAAGGAATAAATACTATAACTATGTAAGCTTACAATTAAACTTTATTTAAAACTGCCAGCAATTAAATTTATTTAATTTTTAATTTAGAGACATATAAAATTTGTTTCATTGTTTTCTGATTTTTTAGCTGTAGGAGACAAAAAAAAGTGAGGTGAGATTATTTTCTTACTACTTTCTGTTGAAGAATTTGATCTCAAAATTGACATGGTAATGTAAGCTCATGACTAAAATCTGGACACATCAAGATGTTAATATTCAAACTAAAACAGTTATAAGTTTTTTTGATAAACCTAAATATTAGTGAGTGATACTGATGACTATGAATATGAAATTGAGATTTTTTTCTAAGTGATCATAAAAGCATAAAAAAATTTAAAAATGGAAAGCATTAATATAAATTAGGTTGCAGGTCAAAATCTTGCATTATGGAAAGCATAATATATATTTATGTGGTTTACAACTATGATCTTCTTGATTCAGTCTAATCACAGGGAAGAAACTCTCCCCTTTATAACATTAACTTAAGGCCTAGTTAGCACAAATATGCCATCATTGTCATTGTCTTTAATCATTGTTTACCAAGCATCCCCGTAATATATACCATTGGCTTCAGTTCAAGAAACCCTGGTTCCTGTCATTGGATAGCTTTTGGCCTATTTTAAAGGAATGTATTACACAGGACCAGGATAAGTATGTAGCATATGGCAGGGGACAGATATTGCTAAAGCTTGTTGGTTATGATTTGCTGTGGTCTTGCCTATCACAGTAATGTTCAATGCCTTTGACGTATGAGAAGGTAGGATTTTAGCAGAATAAATCTTTTGTGCTATTTCAGATGTGGGAAGGATACTTTGGATGACATTTTGGAGTCATAAAAAAGTCCAGGCAGCAGGTAGCAAGGACATTAACTTAACTCAGACAGCACATGTTTACATATAATTAGTAAAGTAAAATGAGGCTTTGCTATGTTTGACAGGACAGTCTGGAAAATTAACCTCCAAAATGTCCTGAAGGAAGAAGAGAAAACAGGATGAAAAAGCACAGACAGTGATAATTGTCATGCAGATATGAGTTAGAGAGACAAATACTCTAAGCCAGCATCTAAAAAATGATAATAAAAGACACATTTGTTTAAAAAATTCACTGAATGTCCACTGTAATTAGAGAAAGAAGGAAACCAAATGCAAAAACAGGAGGCAGCACAATCTCAACATCTAACATTTTCAGGCCAAAGTTTTCAGGGAAAACATCAGAAAATAATTTCAAGTTCAAAGTGGTTGAAGGCAGAGATGAGGTTGTGTAACATGCATTGAATGGTCTGGCATAAGTTGGCATGTATTTTTAATAATTGGCATATCCATAAAGAAATTCTACCGAGAGGTACCACTGGCGGAGTTGGTATGAGCTCAAAATACGGAGATAAACAGCCTTGGTTGGAATTCAGCTTCCCAGATTTCTAGTATTTGACCCCGGGCAAATCGTTTTACCTTTGTGCACTTCATTATAGTACCTAACTCATACAGGACTTGTGGGGATTAAATGAGTAAATATATACAAAGCACTAGAACAGCGTCTGGTTCATGGCCCCAGCAGTTAGTATAATTACAGTTATTATTACTAATGTTGCATTTTTCCAAAGCATGTTAACACATTCTGAAACATTTCTCAGTAGCTATTTTTTCTTGTCTTCACTTTATCTATTCACTTAATGTGTCAAGAATACAACTAGGTGCCTAGTTCTGGGAATATATAAGTCAGAAGCTATAGAAAGGTTGCGTTTAGTTATTGATAAGAAGACATACTAGTAGAACAAAATTTTTATTTTAAATCTTATGATTTTCAAAGTCTTTCACTACTATCCATTCCCCTATGACTCAGGTCTCATCAATGACTATTTATTTATTATTTATTTATTTATTTATTTATTTATTTTTGAGATGGAGTCTCGCTCTGTTGCCCAGGCTGGAGTGCAGTGGCCGGATCTCAGCTCACTGCAAGCTCCGCCTCCTGGGTTCACGCCATTCTCCTGCCTCAGCCTCCCCAGTAGCTGGGACTACAGGCACCCGCCACCTCGCCAGGTAGTTTTTTTGTATTTTTTAGTAGAGACAGGGCTTCACCGGGTTATCCAGGATGGTCTCGATCTCCTGACCTCGTGATCCGCCCCTCTTGGCCTCCCAAAGTTCTGGGATTACAGGCTTGAGCCACCGCACCCGGCCCCATCAATGACGATTTATATGTACAACTTTTCAAGTAGGTTTCTTACTACATACATACAGAACAAAAGAAGAGAGTTAATATTCAACTTTGAACTTGAAAACTTTAGCATTGTAAAAGCAAAGTCTAAAGGATTTGCAGGGTAGATTTTAATCAGCAAACCACAGAGCAGAGAAGAACACAGGATGAAATAATAAGTATAATTTTTGTTTTCGTTTCTTTTTTTAATTTATTTTGTTTTATCTTATTTTTTGTTGTTGTTGTTCTCTTTTTTTTTTTTTTTTTTTTTTTGAGACAGAGTCTTGCCCTGTTGGCCAGGCTGGAATGCAGTGGCATGATGTTGGCTCACTGCAACCTACGTCTCCCTGGCTCAAGCAATTCTCCTGCCTCAGACTCCAGCGTAGCTGGGATTACAGGCATGTGCCACCACGCCCAGCCAATTTTTGTATTGTTAATAGAGACGGGGTCTCACCATGTTGACCAGGCTGATCTTGAACTCCTGACCTCAGGTAATCTGCCTGCCTCAGCATCCCAAAGTGCTGGGATTATAGGCATGAGCCACCGCGCCTGGCTCAGAAAAGACCTTTTTATAATAATGTTGGGAGGTAGGAGTGGAGCTGTGAGGAGAAAGCTGAAAAATAGTTTAAAGATTACTGTGGGATGCTTCCTACTGCCCTCTACTGAGACCACATCTTATGTTCTGGAGGAAGAAGATAGAACATCGTACAATTTCTAGGGGAGGAATCCTAGAGCATAGAGTATTTGTATCTTATTTCCCAGGACATGGTCTAAGAGCACTGCAACCCTCTTAGAGAAGCCCAGAATGGCACCAGAGTAGGGCTTAGCAAGGATGGCAAGGCAAGGCAAGGCAAAAAGGAGTCTGACGTGGCCTCCTGCTCTCCCAAAGCCCAGAATGGACTGGGAGAATTTTCCAAAGTTTCTAGGGCTCCCAAAAGTGCCTAGAAGTGAGAGGGAGTGAGCCAGAGAATTGAAAATTTCTGCTGTTGAATATACCAACCGAAAACAAAGGAAGGTGCGTAGGACTCTGAACATCAGCTAACCTATGTCATGGTGACAAAGGCCAGTTGCAAGAACTGGCTGACCCATCCCATCACTGTGGAAGCCTGTAAGAACAGAGGAGGGTCACAGATCAAAGATGTCCCACTTCTCCACATCCCTTCCCCATCTCGGTGGCTATGATGCCCTATAGAAGCCCTTCCCACAAAAGAGAAGGTTGGGGAGGCAATACTGCATTGATTGCTGAGAAGTTACAGAAAAGACTGATTTTTAATCTGGAATTGACTTTTTCTGGATTTGCAGAGTTAAACGATGTTTGTTTGTGTATAAGTCCGTTTTCACACTGCCATAAAGAAATACCTGAGAAGGGTAATTTATAAAGGAAAGAGGTTTAATTGACTCACAGTTCCACATGGCAGGGGAGGCCTCAGGAAACTTACAATTATGGTGGAACGTGAAGGTTAAGCAAGGACCTTCTTCATATGGTGGCAGGAGAGAGAAGTGTAAGCAGGGGAAATGCTGAACACTTACAAAGCCATCAGACTCCTGAGAACTCCCTCACTGTCACAAGAACAGCATGGGGGAAACCACCCCCATGATCCAATCACCTCCCACTGGGTTCCTTCCTCAATACCTGGGAATTACAGTTCAAGATAAGATTTGGGTGGGGACACAAAGCCAAACCATATCAGTTTGTTTGTTCTGTTTGCTGCTGATTGAAAATGGAAAGCCATAAATAGTGCAAAGTTCAATGATAGAAAATGACCAATTCGGTGCATCTATTGACATCAATTTTTGCCTGTAGTTATCACCCCAGATACACTTACAAGGAACACTTCAACAACAAGGCAAATAGTATGATTAAGCCCCAGAATCATCAGTGAAGATATAAGCCCTTTAGGGAAAGGGAAATATGAGTCAAAATGAGTAGGAAAGGCATTGAGGAGGTTGTAAGGTATTGAGTGGTGAGTTTTAAATAGGCATAGAAGTGAGGAAATAATTAAGTTGCACAGGCAAGGTGTGGAACTAAACTGTGGACCTTATCACAACTGAGGAAAAACATTAAATGATGGATTTTTTGCTCAAAATGTAATTTTATTTCACAACTCTGTTTATTCAGTTTGCTTTGCAGACAATTACCTTCCTATTACTCAGAAAACTGATTTTTTCATAGAGATGACCAAAAACCCTCTTTCATTGTTCTGTATTAGAAACTGGATTCTGCCACTTACTAGCTATGCAACATTGGACACAACTAACTCCTTTGACTTAAGACTCATCATTATAAAATGGGGATAATGAGACAGGATAATCTGAGCCTGGCATGTAGCACGCATGTGTTATCTATTATCAGTGTAATATTTGTTTTAAATAAACTTTGCTCCCCTTGAGAAAAGTGATACTAAATATTCTAGGACATCCAGGTTTCTGAGTTCAGTAGAGGACACAAAAAGGACTCAAGGTCTGGGTTAATGGGGGTTATGTGAATAGGGACTGGAGGGCTTTCTGTATAACTCTGGCAATTATAAAAGACATTTCATTACTTTCCCTCTGTTGTTACAAATAAGCATTTTGTTTGGCATCTTCACTTTTCCCAGGACTTTTCTATTTTGACGTTTCCTTCCTGGGCTCTTGTCCACTCTGAGTATCTTTTGGGAATTTTTTTTCAGACAAGTGGCTCTCATTGTATAGATTATTTCACTCAGTTCTCTCTAACAGCTGTGTTTTCAGAAGCCTGTTGAAACATGACAACAAAATAAGTCTACTTTGACTCTTTGGCATGCGCACATTTAAAGTTCTTTACATTTTAGTTATTTTAAAAAATGTAAGCTAGCAGAATCTTCAAGAGATTTGGAAACTCATTATTAATCCACAGAGACCTATGTTGGTTTCGCATCCCTTTACCATCAACTTGCTACTGTTGTCTAGATCAGAGTTCAATTCAATAAATGGCAATTCTCTCTCTGTTTCTTTTCTTCTCTTAATAATGATGACCTATGGATAATGAATATTGACATGTGGATGACAAATGTTGAATTTGTTTTTGTGAAAAATTATACTGGCTCTGCTTTCAACGTACTATCCAAATCTGACCATTTTTCATTTTTTTTTTTTTCTTTCATTGCCTCCACTCTAGTCCCAGTCGCAATCATCCCTGGCCTGATTATTGCATCACCTTCCTAGCTGATTTTTTCTTTCACCCTGGTCCAGCCATGCTGGCCTCCTTGCATTCCCTGATTAGGCCAAGTATGTTGCTTCCTTAGGCTCTTTACACTCCCTATTTCCTCTTGGAAATACCCTTCCTTCACATAGCTACATGAGCTGCTTCTTCACTTCTTTTACGTCTTTAATCAATGACATTTTCTCAACAATGTCTACCCTGATTCACTTATTGCAAATTGCAATAGGGCCCTTGCCATAGCCACTTTCATTCTTCTTATGATAGTCTTTAGTTTTTTCATAGAAGTTTCATCTTCTTACATTGCTACATAATTTATTAGATTTATTGTTAATCATCTGTCTCCCCCAGCAAAAATGTGATCTTTTCCTTATTTTTTTCCCTAAATATATCACAAAGGCCTAGACTACTACCAGGGATATCACAAAAGCTGAGAAATTGTATACAGAATGTATGGAAGAAAAATGGATATCTTCTTTATTGAAAATATATGAAGAGGTGATTTAGTTTTTGGACATGTAAGCTGGTTCCTTTTTTTATTGTCTCATTGTGGTTGAGAGATTACATTGCTTAGTTCTATCTTGGGAATAAATTATGTGCTAAAGTTTTAAAAGTTCTACAAGGTGGGTAACTGGTTGTTAATATAGTGATCACATTCATATTTGTTATCATTCTCTCAATTTTGGGATTCCTCTTTCAACACCCTCTTTTCACATGGTTAATGTGATCCTATGTATGGGTTATGATCAAACCTGTTCCTTCCACTCAGATATAACATTGCCCTTGGTGGTCTGATGAAGTTTGCAAATCTAATATGTTCTGAGCATTACAGCCAGTGAATATTAATTAAAAATTAATGACCAAGTCTTAAAGAAGGCCAAAGAAAGAGCAGAATGTAGTTTTGACTAATTGAATGTATGATGAATTCAGGAAGAATAACGTTATAAAGAGAGTGAAGTTTTCCTTATTTATCAAGATTCTGTTTTATGTGAATTATAGTTCTATTGAATCTTATCTTTCTTTTGCTGCATATAAAAATGATTTGAGCGGCCGGGCGCGGTGGCTCAAGCCTGTAATCCCAGCACTTTGGGAGGCCAAGGTGGGTGGATTACGAGGTCAGGAGATCAAGACCATCGTGGCTAACAAGGTGAAACCCCGTCTCTACTAAAAATACAAAAAGTTAGCCGGGCGTGGTAGTGGGCGCCTGTTGTCCCAGCTACTCGGGAGGCTGAGGCAGGAGAATGCAAGAATCCAGAGGCGGAGCTTGCAGTGAGCGGAGATGGGCCACTGCACTCCAGACTGGGCCACAGAGCGAGACTGTCTCAAAAAAAAAAAAAATGATTTGAGCCTGGATAACAAAGTGAGACCCTGTCTCTATAAAACAAAAACAAAACACCCCACCTGCCCCTCCTCAAAAAAAAAAAAAAAAAAAAAAAAAAAAAATAGCTGGGTGGTGGTGTGAGCCTGCAGTCCCAAGAACTCGGGAGGATGAGGCAGGTGGATGGCTTGAGTCCAGGAGTTTGAGGCTGCAGTGAACTGATTGCATGACAGCACAGAGTGAGATCTTGTCTCCAAAAACAAATAATAAATACAAAATAAATAAATAACAAATAAAATAATTGGAAAATCAAGACTATATTAGACATAGAAATATTTCTTTTATCTTTTATCTTTTTTTTTTTTTTTTTTTTTTTTTTTTTTGTCAGAGTCTCACTCTCTCCCAGGCCAGAGTGCAGTAGCATGATCTCAGATCACTGCAACCTCCACCTCCAAGGTTCAAGCAATTCTCCTGCCTCAGCCTCCAGAGTAGCTAGGATTACGGGCATACACAACCACTCCCAGCTAATGTTTGTGTTTTTAATAGAGATGGAGTTTCACCATGTTGTCCAGGCTGGTCTCGAACTCTTGACCTCAGATGATCCCCCTGCCTTGGCCTCCCAAAGTGCTGGGATTACAAGTGTGAGCCACCGTGCTTGGCCTGGAATGTCTCTATGTGGGAAGCAAAACTATTATTTAAGATTTTCCAAATAAGCCTAAGTTTGAAAGAAAGAGAGAAGAACCATTTGGTAGAAATTGTGAAATTTTAAAACTATGATTGTGGGTGGATTTGGGAGAGATTTAGCCCACTGATCCAGAACATCTTTGAATAAACCTTCCTTGTAAACCAAAAGTCTTGAATGTTTGACATGTGGTAATCTTTGCTTCATCTGGGAAAGACAGATTTGGCAAAATCTTATTTTGCTTTTTAGGCATGGTGTGCAAGGCATTGAAGGTTATGTTCCACTGAGAAAATATATGCAAGTTACAAAGTCAGAAAATGGAAGCTCAAAATAATCTGGCAATTACTATTTTCCTCTTTGTAAAAAAATTATTCATAATAATTACGTGTAACTTTTTTTAATATAAAAGATGATTGTCACAAAATGCTCCAAGAAAGTAAGATAAGTTATAGCTGATATCATCTTGTCTAGGTTACAAAAAAGCCTCAGGAAGTCGAGTTTCCATCTCACTTTGGGAGTGTTACCAATGGCATTCTCTTTCCTTGAACAAATCTCTCTCTTTTTTTTTCACCTCCCTAAAGATAAGAGTAATTTAGCTGGTCAGTATTTTAAATTAAACTGAAGTCTAGTAGAAAAAGACTGATAAATACGTATAAATAACATGTAATTAATTATTGCATAATATGTTTTATGAATTTGAGTAGAAATATAGGAATAATCACATGTCCATTGATTCCTATCTTCTGGAACTCTAAACATTTATTTGACCACTCATGAGAAGATTCAGTTAATTGAGTAGGGCCTTGTAAAAAGAGAAGAGCATTTTTCCTGATTTTGGCAAAGATTTCTAAATAGCAGCTTTATTGTATAAGCACTTGAATAACGTGGATGTATCATAAAAAATACCTGATTGATAATGGATTTTTACTATATAGTTTACTAGACTGACCAAGAATTACAAGTGGGAAGGGTGAGAAACAACTATCTTATATTATATTTAGATCAATAGAGTCATATATTTTTTATAATTTAACATGTGTTATATTATTTTATAATTTCTACTGTTGGTAACTTTTATGTTTAATCTGTACGGTAGAGATTATCTCCCAGGAGGCATACCATGGGTTCTAATCAGAACTGTGGAAGTCATCAATGAGAGATGAAACACGTTGTTTCAGTGAGATTCTGTCTCAAAAAAAAGAAAGTTATATTCAACATAATAGTCTTCTTTTTTTTTTTGAAATGGAGTCTTGCTCTATCGCCCAGGCTGGAGTGCAGTGGCACGGTCTCAGCTTACTGTACCCTCTGCCTCCTAGGTTCAATTGATTCTCCTGCCTCAGCCTCCCAAGTAGCTGGGACTGCAGGGGTGTGGCAACACACCCAGCTAATTTTTGTATTTTTAGTAGAGACAAGGTTTCACTATGTTGGCCAGGCTGGTCTCGGATTCCTGACCTTGTGATCCACCCGCCTCAGCCTCCCAAAGTGCTGAGATTACAGGCATGAGCTACCGTGCCCGGCCAACATTATAGTCTTATGTTAAGTGAAAAAAAAAAATGTTTTTTAATAGTATAAGCTATAAAAAGAAAATCTGGCTTGATTGCAGTTGAGGTAGTGGAAATATGCAGAATGTAAATCATTTAGTACCAGCTATGTAGTTAATAAGATTGATAGCCTATGTTTATTACTTACCATTTTCTTTGTGGGCATTTAAAGCATCATTTTTATAGCTAGCTCAATGGTGTGTCCCAAACATCTGTCAGAATATAATCCTCATAAGTGTTTACAATGCCCTACATACTCTGGTCTTGGACTACTTCTACTACTACTTTTCCCATTTTTGACTCTGTTGCAGCTTGCTGCCTTTATATCTGCAGCCCCCCACCTAATACTTTCTTCTGGAATCCCCATAGATAGATGCTAAGAACTGCATTCAGATCTCTCCTCTGAAGTCACCACATCAGAGATGCCCACGTTGCCAGCTTCTATCCCAACTCTTCTCACCCCTCTCTATTCCATTATCCTACGTCATTTTTCTTTAAGCACTTATTACAGTAGGATATTATATATTTAGTAGTTTATTTGTTTTGTTTAAAAATTTCTGTCTCTCTCAACAGAAATAGTAAGAACAGGGTCATTGTTTTGTTGAATATATCACCAGAGCTTAGAATAGGTCCTGGTCCATGACAGACACTCGATAATTGTTGAATGAATGAAATGAGTGAATGGGGAGATGGCTGGTATTAAAGGATGCCTTGACATGAACACTGCAATTCTATCATTCAGCATTCAGATTGTCTCACTCTATTCCTTTTTTTTTTCCTTTCACTTTATTTTTTAAAACTTTTCTTTGGATATCTGAATATAACAGTTGAAACAAAACAAATCAAAAAACAAATCCTCTGAATATTTTATGAGGCTTATGATAAGTCCAGGCTTATACATATTGCCAATGATGACATTCAATTTAACGGATGTGATTCACGTCAAAACTGCTGAGCAACATCATAATTTATCCCTCATATTTGAACAGCATTTTAGTTAAAAACATAGAATTATATATATATAGTATATAATATATATTATATATAATATTTTATATATAATTTAAATATATATATTTTTTTGTTTGTCTGTTTGTTTGTTTGTTTAAGGGTACACTTTTTTCCAAGGTTAATTATTTGTTTTATGTGTGTGTGAGTTTGGATATCTTGAAATGTTTAATCCGGAATCCTCAGTTTGTGAACCTCCTTTTAAAAAAACCTATTGCTTGTTTTGTTTTGTTTTGTTTTGGTGAAAATCACTCTACGAGGAGGTTTTCTAATTTAACACAACTTTTGGTGACCAAAGTAATTTTTAGAAAATCAGTTTGGAAAAATTAAAGGTAAAACCTATCTCAGTTTATTCCCAAATATGTGAGTATATTTATATTTTACCCAAATTCTTCCATTTTTATCAATATTCAGTGGTAAGGCTTGTCCCTCTGTGCTTTTGAGAGGTGAAGCCGGCTGGGCTTGTGGGTCAGGTGGGGGACTAGGAGAACTTTTCTGTCTAGCTAAAGGTTTGTAACCACACCAATCAGCACTCTGTAAAAACGGACCAATCAGCGCTCTGTGTCTAGCTAAAGGTTTGTAAACACACCAATCAGCACTCTGTAGAAATGGACCAATCAACACTCTGTAAAATGAACCAATCAGCGCTCTGTAAAATGGACCAATCAGCAGGATGTGGGCGTGGCCAAATAAGGGAATAAAAGCTCGCCACCGGCACCCGCAGGGCAACCAGTTGGGGTCATATTCTGCAGTGTGGGGGGTTTATTTTTTCGCTCTTCATGATGAATCTTGTTGCTGCTTCAGCTTTGGGCCCACAATACCTTTGTGAGCTGTAACACTCACTGAGAAGGTCTGCAGAAAGTTTGTGGCTGCACTCCTGAAGTCAGCAAGACCATGAACCCACCAGGAGCAGCAAGCAAATCTGGAGGCGCCACCTTCAAGAGCTGTAACACTCATGGCGAAGGTCTGCAGCTTCACTCCTGAAGTCAGTGAGACCACGAACCCACCGGGAGGAAGAAACTCCAGACACATCTGAACATCTGAAGGAACAAACTTCACACCACCTGTAAGAACTGTAACACTCATCGCAAGGGTCTGCCGCTTTATTCTTTAAGTCAGGGAGACCAAGAACCCACCAGCAGGAACAAATTCTTGGCGCACTTTGGGCTATGAAAATATAACAATGTAACAAGTTTAATGGTAAAAGTGTGCTGTGTCTTCAAATATACCTAGATTGAATATATTAATATTACAGTAAGCAAGTAACTCAAAATTGTCAATTGTTTCCTTTTTTATTTTTATTTTTTAAGACAGTCTTGTTCTGTCACTGAAGATGAGTGCAGTGGTGGGATCTCGTGTCACTGCAAATTCTGCCTCCTGGGTCCAAGTAATTCTCCTGTATCAGCCTCCCGAGTAGCTGGGACTACAGGCCCGTGCCACTACGCCCAGCTAATTTTTGTATTTTTAGTAAGAGACAAGGTTTCACCATTTTGGACAGGCTGGTCTCAAACTCCTGGCCTCAGGTGATCCATCCACTTCAGCCTCCCAAAGAGCTGGGATTACAGGCGTGAGCCACCACGCCCGTCCCCTCAACTGTTTCCTGATTGGAGTGAAAATGACATATTTTTAAACATTAAAACAATGTTTTCTTTTATTATTATTGCTCTGTGTTTAGATTTTTCGGAAATGTTAAATAACATTAAAGAAGAGCAAGAGTGTTTTCGTTATATTAAAATGTTTTGCCAACAATTTGAAAGAAAATAATTTAGCTTGGGCAACATGGTGAGACCTCATCTCTATAAAAATTACAAAATTTAGCCAGGTGTGGTGGTGCATCCTTGTAGTGCTAGCTACTTGAAAGGCTGAGGTGGGAGGATCAATTGAGCCAGGGAGGTCCAGTCTGCAGTATGCCGTGATCATGCCACTCTAGCCTGGGTGGCAGAGTGAAAACCTGCCTCAAAAAGAGAAAGAAGGAAAGAAAGAGAAAGAGCAAGAAAAGAAAGGAGAAAGAAAAGAAAAGGGAGAAAGAAGGAAGGAAAGGAAGGAGAAAGAAAAATAACTTTTATAAGAGCATCATTTGTAAATTTAAATTTATCTTGTGTCACTTGCTTTTGAGAGGAAACAGATTCTATTTACAGTAGAACCCCATATCTAGATAGTCTGAGCCAGTATGTGGTATGCAGAAAAATTAGTCCTTCTCTTTCTGGGATCCTGTCCTGAGCTCGATGCTAATTCTTTTCTGTTGTCCCTTGGAAATGGGCTACCTAACACGTAATCTATACATGTGAGACACTTGTCTGCAGCTTTGCCCTTCCTACGCTGTGGCAGCCATGGCTTTTGCCATCCTTCTGGGCTGACACCTCTAGAGGGCTGATCCTCACCACCTATTTGCTCCCCACCCTTTGGCTGCCTTCTCTAGATTGAGTCTCTCCAGGAATTTTCTCTCTTACAGAGTAACTCTTTCTGCTTTTCCACCACCAGCTCTCAGATTCTTTTCCCACCTTGGAGCTGTTGGGCACAGTTCTTTCATCATTTATCTGCCTCCCAGACCATCCAGATCTGGGAAACCGGGGTAAAAGATGCTGAGGTGGGACATGTATCAATACAAGTGAGGGAGCAGGCTGGATGGGGTGTTGGTTAGGATGGGTAGGTGTCGTCCAACTTTAAACCTGAAACAATGCCCACAGTATCCATACCTTGCATCTCAGGCTGGCCCTTTGTACTGTGATTTTCTCTCCCTCCCTGGCTCACTCTCTCTCTTCCTCCCTTTAATATATTCTAGGCATTTATGTGCCAGGCACTATGAAAAACCTTTTAGACACCTTATTACAGCAAGTGACCCCTAATCAAAACATATCTACATTCCAGTTTTAACAGTGTTCCTGTTCTATTCCTTAAGATTTCTGTGTCAGCCAGAGCTCTATGCTTTGAATTCTAGGGAGAGGAAGGCTCTCATTCCCTCAGTTAATACCAGGAATTCATATGCTTTCTCCTTCTATCACTCAAAAACAAACAAACAAACAAACAAACAAACAAACAAAAAAAAAACAACAAAAAATCAAGAAAACAAATTTTCCAAATCAAAGGATGTGATTCAGGAAAAGTTTCCGCGTGTCTGAAACACATTGTGCCTTTTATTTTAGTGAGAGTCTACACAATACCCACAAACGACCTCCAGGGGGCAGTGTGGCCCAATGCTGCCGAGGATGTTAAACATTCAAAACCTTAGGATGGTTTTTGTGGATTGGTTTCTCTGTTTGGTTAATGAACCATTTCTAGGGAAAAGGTCTCTAAAGGAAAACACAGTTTGTCATTTTATCATTCCCTCTTTGTGCTCTTTTTCTGGCATATGGTAAATAGAAAGACTGCCCTCAGGACACAGCGTTTAGGACTGAGAGCAGCGAGTACTGGATTCCGAGGAAATGCCTTCATTGGGAAATTTGTGTCCTTGTTGTCAGGTCTCACCGGGGAGGCAAGAAGAAGAAAGATATGGATTCCTGATATTTGTTGAGAGGATGGTTGGCTTTCTTCTCTTAGATTTCAGAGTGAGTTTGGAGCTTTTCAGAGCTCTTAAAGGTTCTTAAATGTATGAGTATTTGCTGTGAGGGCATCTGCAGACCCTGAGGAAAAGGAGCCGAGCCAGAGTAGACCAGGATCCTGAGCTGCGGTAGACGAGGTTCGACCAGCACAGAAAGATCTAACTCCTTGTGATATACCCTGTGGATATTCAAACAATGTGGGGCATTATTGGACCATTATCATAATATGGGTATTTTAGATCACATAATTTGGGTTGATGCTGTGTTATTGTAGACTCCTAAAATTGCTTTTAGAAATGTATAGATTTAGCACTTGAAAAGTTTAAGGAGAAAATGACTCCTTATAATACAAGGATTTTCATACCATCAGTTAATCTCACTACAGGTTCGGTTGGCATTTACCAATATTTTTTGAAAATATGTGAGACTAGGAAATGTGAAAGGGCTTGCAGGCAATGGACATATTTACCGTATATGCATATTTTAAAATGCTTTCTATGGTGTTGTAGGAACCAAAGGAAAACTTTACCTTCAACTTGTGAAGATGTGCTGAAAAATCACTGACAAGAGTCAAATAAATAAGAGAAAAGGCATACAAATTTAATTGATCATGGTGTTACATAACACAGGAACCTTCAAAATGAAGATGCAAAGATAGAGAGGAATTGTACATTTTAATGCTTAGGTTCAGCAAAATATGGACAGCCATGTGCAAATACGATTGGAAAAAAAGAGAACTACTTCCAACAGAGTTGGGAACCCAGCGAGGCCTGTCTGTTTAGACTCCTCTTGGCCTCACTGTGCAGCATTCCTTCCTCCTTGGTGTATGGCAGGACCCTCTCCGGAATGAGGGTGTTATGACCTACAACTAAAAAAGGTAGGTCAGTTCATTTCTTTATGGCCCATTTTTATACAGAATGGTGGGTGGTGGTTAGAATAATAGTTTCAGGTTTTAATGACTGGCTCCAGGGGAAAAGGAGCTCTGGTTTCTATGACCCACCTTGGAAAGAAGGATTCTAGTTTTCATGGTGGGCCTGGGGGAGAATGAGAGGCCAGAGCCATGAGGGTAGCAGAAGGTCAGAGAGAGTTGCTTCTAAGGCCATCATTTTGGGGTATCATTTTCAGAGACCACACAATGTGTTCTAGTACAAGTATGAAAACAGGTCAACTTAATTTTCTCCATTTTGAGGAAAAGGTTTAAAATCTGATTGTCTTGAAGTTAAAAGTATTGAAAGGGCAAGTCCTATAGATTACGGAGTAGAAGCATTGCCCTGTGAGTCAGCCACATACATGAGCAACATCAACTACTAAAAACTTGAGAAAGATTTGCAAAATTCCTTTGTCAATGGAAGGTAAAGCTTAAATAAATACAACTATTTTCTCCTTTACCTCAAGAGGGTATTGCTAGTTGTGCAACCACTAAGCTTTGTGCTCTCTGCTCATTACTTGTACCATTCTCATTCTGTCTACCTATGAGACCTGACTTGTATTTTCATATTAGGATAAACTGATACAAGCAAAGACAGATTCACTGTGAAGCTATTGAAGCTTAAGCTCCAGGGTCCTTTCCTTGTCCAGGCCGCTGTGAGAGCTGGGAGATGCTGCTAGTTTTAAGGAGTTTTAGGTGGGAAGAGTAAGTCAAGCAAGCAAGAAACATTTTTGCCTAAGAAATCATGCTAATTGCCAAAAGAGATATCAGAAGAAAATAACTTAAATTCCTAAGGTTTCTATAATTTATTGAGATTTTAGAAATCTCACTCTAAAGGAAATTCAGTTTTGTGAATTTTGTCTTTGTAATTCATATTATTTTTCATAAAGAGGATCTCCCAAATTGTATAAGCCTAAGATGGACAAAATCTCGGTTCTTCTCTGACTGTAACAAGTAAATGCAAAAATGTGGGAGAGTGTAAACACAAGGAAAATGTTTTCTTGCTCATGTAATACAGTAGTATCGGTGAATGGGTCAGTGGGGCAGCCTTTCTTCACGCAGTCATTCAGAACTCAGGATAATGAACATTCTGTCATTCTTAATAACGCTTCCAAGGTAAGTGTGGGTCATCAGCATTCTGGGCAATCAGAAGAAGAAACACGTGTAGGGGAGGATTTTATGGGCCAGCTGAGGACAGATGCACTTGACTTTTGTTCACGTTCCACTGAGTCAGTCATATGGCTGTAACCAAATGCAAGTGAAGAAGGGAAATGTTATCCAGCAGGGTGCTCAGGAAGGAGAGGCAAAGATAGACTTGGGGGGAGACTCTGCATAGGCTCTGCAACAACTAAATTCATTTGAAGATTTTTGTGGTCAAGGCATACAGTTTGTACAGATGTACTTGTTTTGGGAATATAAATATTTTGCCAAAGCATGAAAAAAACTTCTGAAAAATATATATAAAATAAGATTTAAAATCTTAATCTACCACTATATTTATCTAGCATAAATGAATTCAATGAACTTGCATAAACAATGTGGACTAATAACTGACTAAACATAGGTTATACATTCTAGACTTTAGAATCTAAAGAGATTGTTCACAGTGTAACACCGCAAAGCAGGAAGATTGAGGGCCTCTTACCCTCTTTCAGTAATTGAGGTCAGGTGAATACCTGGAACAATAGCAGCACTGTGGGTGCTTAATCATCCGTGTACTATTGAACCAAGAAAAAACACTCTGTGAAATGGAAATTAATTGTGTAATATCTTTTTAATATGTTTGATTAAAATGAATGTGCAAATATCATAAGGATTGATGGAGCATATGATGATGAAGTCATCTCAAATTACATGGGGAATTAGAATGCACAGAAAATTTACTGAGTAGCAAAGAAAGTGATTTTCAGAGTGAATGCTAAAATTCTTAAAACGAAAACTGTAAAGCTTAATTTGCAGACTCTTTGAAAATCAATTTAATTTAAATAATGTACATACATGAACTTTGTTAATTGTAAAGTACTATAGAAATAGAAATAATCCTTATTGCCATTTTAAGTATATTCTAAATTTTCTTTTGATCTCCTGCAAACCTAAACAGCATATTATAGATGTCCAAAATGTATTTATTTGCAAACACTTTTATAACTTGGGAGCTTTTCTAAGATAAACCTCTGAAAATTTTGATTTTCAATAGTAAATATGATTTGATGTGTGTTTGCTTTATACCTCACTTTCCAGGAAAGTAGCCAATGTTTAAGAATAGCATAAACTAAGCTTGAGAGCCATAGTCACAGGTGAGGTTAAAAAAAAACAACACACATACATTTTGTACCTCAAGTTGATTCTTCTTTACTCTTTAAAAACTCTCATTAAAGTAAGAGATTCTGCTTTGTACATTAATGTGGTTTCCATTTTAACTTGTATGCTTTTCTACTAGATAAAAGTAAATAATCTTGAAGTGTTTTTATTACCACAACTTGGAAGAATGCTCAAAATTATAAAAGATGGGCAAGAATATGACATTTTAAATAATAAATAATAAATCTTCAGATACAAAAAGCAGTAGATGTGTTCTAAGAAGCATCTTATTAATTTCAAAATTGTTACTAAGAATTGTATTTATACAGAAGCTAACACTATGCTATAAAAAGAAATTTTGATCATATGTTTCAAAAACTAGTTATTGATCTAGTTAAGGTGATATTACATGGTCAGTATAGCTTCCAGCTGACTGTCAATGCCTGACCCTTTTCCTTTCAAACTGACTTTATCTAAAGCTTCAAATTCTCATTGATCAAATGCAAATATTAACTAGTAGTAATTTTTTAAGCATTCAGATGCTAGGACATTTTATGAACTAGACTAACACTATCCTGATAATTCCAGATTATTTTTTAAGAAGCTTCTATATATTTAAAAGTCTATTTGGAATGTAGTTCAGAAATTACTGCAGTTTTTTTATATGAATGTGAACAGGAATTGAAGAAAATATTTTGGTACAAAATGAGTGACACAGAATATTATGAAATAAAATTCTTTGTTTTGTATAAAGATCATCTTTGAGGTCAAGGAAGTAATGGGAAAATCATTAAATAACAAATGTCACCAAATAGCACAATGTCTGTAGATAACAGTGTATGTAATAAAGGATAAAATGAGTAGTTCAGAGAGCAAGTGCTATGAGAATAATGAGAAATCAATGTGGACTTCTTTAACTGGGGGAGGCTGCTTGGAGCAAGTGTTTGTATTGGCTTTGACACACCAATATAGCTTAGTTCAGAGAAGAGGAGCAGTAAAACCATTTCATATGCAATGCTCAAAAAAGAAAAAAAAAGGTCTAAAAGTCAGAATTATTAGTTATTTTTAAGGTAAGTAAAAGACTCCTCTTCTGTAAAGCAATGAGAAGATATAATATGTAAATTGGGACACACTTGAATGCCAGACAGAGCAAGGTAAGCTTTACTCCTTAAAGAAATGTGGAGTTGGACTTCTGCTTCCAAAAAAATGGAGTAGACATACTTTTACTGATTCCTCCCATTAAGTAAAACTAAAAACCTGGAACATTTATATATAAGTCAAACATAAGACCCTAAAAGGTAGAGAGAAGGAGGCAGACAAGCTAGGAACCTGAAGACCCAAGGAAGACCGTGGTAATGAGTTCCACTGTTTTTTGTTTTTTGTTTTCCTCATATATCCCCCAGACTTGGAGCTAAAGAAGCTGTCAGCCTAGAAGTACCAATGGACACTGACAAAACAATAAACAAATCTCCAACAGAAGCCTGTTCTCTAGCCAAAAATTCAAGACAGTCTTGAGTAGACTAGCAAGACAGAAAACTTTTAGACAATAACAGCTGTACTCCAGCCAGCCACAACTATCACAAAACTGCGGCTCTACCCCACCCATGGCAAAGGCCAAGTGGGGAAGCCAAGCTTTCCACTCATGCCTGATTGTGACAAGGCACTCACCCTCCCTTCCAGGGTAATGTCTGGGAAAGCTGAGTAAGGAGTTGGTAGTTTTATTCCCACTGGATGGTAAGGAGTCCACCTTACTGTTAGCAGAGTCCACATGACTTTAGTAGTGTTGGTAGTTGTGGTGTTATTATTAGTAGAGGCCATCAAGGGAACCATGACAAGGCACTCATATACATCCCAGTCAGTGAGTTACCAGCAGACACCTAGTGTGGAGTTGGAATTCCCAACCCTGCCTAGCAGTTGAAGACAGGCTCCCTGCTACAACTTGAGAGTCAACGGAGGCCAAATAAGGAGCCTAGAGACCTGGGCATTTATCCCACAGAAACGAAACTTATATCCACCCAAAAGGTTACACAAAAATATGTGTAGTAGTATTAATTATAATAGCCAGTAACTGGAAACAACCCAGATGTCCTTCAAAAAGTGAATGGTTAAGCAAACTGTGGTACCTCCATTTATTGGGAAATTACTCAGTAATAAAAAAAAAAATTGTTAATGCAACAACCTAGATGACTCTTCAGAGATTTGTGCTGAGTGAAAACAATCCCAAAGGTTGTATCTTGTAATTCCATTTATATATTATTCCTGAAATGACAAAACTGCAGAAATGTAGAACAAATCAGTGGCTGCCAGGTGTTAAGGAGAAGGGGAAAGTAAGAGAAAAATGTGTGCAGCTATAAAAGTGCAACATGAGGGATCCTTGTGATAGTGAAAATATTCAGTATCGTGATTATATCAATATCAACATGTTACTTGTGATTTTGTGTTGTTTGATTTTTTTTTTTTTGGCACTGTTATAGTTTTTCCGTTGATGGATATTGGGTGAATGGCCCATGAGATATATCTGTATTATTTCTTCCAATTGCATGTGAATCTACAATTATCTAAAATTAAAATTTTAATTAAAATGGAGCTTATTGAGTGTTTTTTCTATTTTCAAAAGTATCAATATAGGAATTGATTAGAAGTTAGAACCTGGAGAAGGACCAAATAGGAGACCAAAATTAAGTTATCAGTCATTAGTCTGTCCCTCTTAGGAAAATCAGCTCATTATGAGTATTTAAATACTTATTTCATTAATCATAATATTTCATAAGAACAGTTGACTGGTGTTAGCAAAGTAGATTTGTAGAGCTACCACATTCCAAGGTATGACTGTCCTTTACCAGAAAGAGCTAATCCTCCCCCATGATGAGATTTCCTGCTATGTAGAGCTCAAAGACCAGTGAAATAAGAATAGTGATTACAACACACACATCATATTTAGCTCTAGTCCCTAGCATTTCTAGCGGCAGGAGCAGAAACAGAAAATGGATTATTAGGATGATTTTACCATAAGCATATTTTTGACCAACAAGAAGTACTTATATTCATGTCACAAACTGAAAAACAGATTTTCTTTTAACATGATAGTCTTGATCTAATGTTAGAATATGTATTCCAAGATTGTTAATGTTGGCCTAATAATGTATGAATTAGAGGAAGTGATGAGAAATATGTCAGAGACACTTCTGATATTTCAGATGCACAGTGTATTTCAAATACAATTTATATTTATATCATTTACATAGATACAATTTATGCTTGAAAAACAGAGCTAGTTGGTTTTCTCCTTTCACTTGTGTATTATCATTACATAAAACATGTAGTGGACACAAAAGTGTGCAAAATGTCATAGGATACTTTGATAAAAACAGGCTAAACATCTGTTTAATTCACTATAACTACACATGAGAACAATGACTCGTGTACATAGAGTTCATACAGTTTTCAATTTTTCTTGATAGCATGAAGTGGAACATTTATCATCAAATGCAGGACATCCACCTTTTCAGCTTTCCTATTCAAAGGGGTCCTCAAGAAGATCAAATCGAGAATATAGAAAAAAATAAAAATAAAATGAAATGAAAGAAATTATCCATAGCCCTAATAACTTAAGAAAAACAGCACTGAACTTTGGCATGCTTCCTTCTCCAGTCACTTTTCAAATGCAAATATTTTTGCTTTGTTTTTTAAATATACTTATGGCCATTCATATATACATGAATGACACAACATTGTATGAATATATATAACATATTGTGGTACATCCAGTTCCATCATCCCTTGCCCACCTTCACCTTACTTTAGTGCAGTAAGGTGTTCCCCAATTCTGATTACTCAGATGTGAGGAGAAGGCTGCTGAAGGTTATGAGAAATCCATAGCTAATTTTTCTGATTAATGATGTTATTAGTGACTGTGATTTTCTCAATACTGTATATTGAATTTGGAAGATCTTTACAATTTAGAAAACCAATATTTTTCAAATAATCAGTGTATGCTATTACAAAACAAAGCATGGGAAAAGATTCTTTGAAAGTTCAAGACATGATGAATTTTCATGTATCAGAATTCAAAAAGTTATTAATAAGGTTTCAGGTTCTGTATAGTAGCTAACTTTTAATAAAATATAATTTATTGATTTTTGGTGTAGTATCAAAAATAATATCCACAGTTGTCTGAAAGGACCATGAAAATACTCCTCCCCTTTTCAACGATATTCATGAGAGGCCAAATTTTCTTTATGTACTTCAACAAAAATAATACATCAAAACAGATTGAATGCAGAAGTAGATATGAGAATCTAGCCATTATCTATTAAGCAAGACAGTTATGAAATATAAAACAGTGCTGCTCTTCTCAGATATTTTTTGTTTGGAAACATGTAGTTACTTTTCCTAAAATATGGTATTTATATTAATCAAATAGGTTTGTTATTATTGTTTTAAAACAAATTAATAAATATTCAAAAATTCTCAGTTTTAATTTCTAACACTCTATATGTCATTAATAAAAAATGAAAATGGAGGTCACGGTGTAGATATAGCCCAAAGTCAACCACCTGTTACCACAAAGCCAAAATTTGGGTCATTTTGATTTCCCACCAACACTAGCTGTAAGCATCAACAAAACACAAAATCCTAAAGATAAGCTTTATATCCTTGTCAACATGCATCAACGAAGTTAGACAATCAGCTACAGACAATTAGTTTAAATAGCTCCAGCTGCTTTGACAAAATGATGATGTATAACAGCCAGTCACAGAAAAAGTCACATACTTCCTCCTTTATTTTTTAAAAACTCTGTTGTAACTGCTCTGAGTGGGGATTCTTACCACCTTGGGCTGAGTTCTCCTGGTTTGTGAATTGTTCTTTTATGTGCAAAATAAACTTTTACCATTTTTCTAACTTCATGTAGTTTTAGATTTGACACTATGGATATATCCCAAATAAACAAAAGTCTTTGATGTCCACAATAATGTTTTAAAATATACTTTATTTTTTAGTGCAATTTTAGGTATGCAGCAAAATTGAGTGGAAGATAACAGAAATATTCCATATATTCCCTGTCCTCAGACATGCAGAGCCTCCTCATTATCAACATCTGCCATCAGAGTGATGCATTTGTTCAACTGATGAACCTACATGGACACATCATTATCACCCAAAGTCAGTTTACAATGGGGTTTGCTCTTGGTGTTGTACCTTCTGTGGGTTTATAATTAAATATATTCACCATTACAGTATCATCCAGAACAGTTTCATTGTCCTAAAAATCCTTTGTGCTCTGCCTCGTCATCCCTCTCTCCTCCCTATCCCCTGGCAACCTCTGATCTTTTTACTGTTGCCATAATTTTGTCTTTTCCAGAATGTCATATAGTTGAAATCATACAGTAGGTAGCATTTTCAGATTGGTTTCTTTCACTTAGTAGTATGCATTTAAGATTCCTCTGTTTCTTTTCATAGCTTTTTGTAGCTTATTTCTTTTAGCTCTGAATAATATTCTATTGTCTGGATAAACACTTAGTTTGCATAGGCAAACAAAAAGTACCATTCTGGCTTAATTTGGGATGGGGCGTTGATGGGGTTGGCTAGTACTTAGTTATCTGGGTCACCCAGGAGGTCAGGCAAAAATAGTACTAGAATTATTAGGAGGAAGAGGAGAAAAATCAAACCTAAAATATCTTTGGTTGTATGGCAGGGGTGGAAAGTAATGTTGTCGGGGACTGATGAAACCCCTGAAGGGTTGTTAGATCCTGTTTCACGTAGGAATAAAAGGTGAACAGCTGCTAGGGCTGTAAAGATGAAGGTAAGATGAAATGGAAAGCGAAGAATCGTGTAAGGGTGGCTTTGTCAACTGAGAACCCACCTCAGATTTATTGCATTAGGTCAGTTCCAATATATGAGATGGCTGATAGTAGATTTGTAATTATTGTAGCACCTCAGAATGATGTCTGGCCTCATGGAAGCAGGTAGCCTGTGAGTGCTGTCGCCATTGTTTTGAGTAGGAGGATGATGCCAATATTTCAGGTTTCTAGAAATGTAAATGATCCATAGCATAAACCTCAGCCAACATGTAAGAAGAGGCAGATAAAAAATATTGAAGCACCATTAGCATGGAAATAGCAAACCATTCAGTCGAAGTTTACATCTCAGCTGATATGAGTGACTGAAGAGAAGGCAGTTGAGGTGTCTGATGTGTAGTTCATGGCCAAAAACAGTCTTGTAATAATTTGGAGGGTTAGGCAGGCACCTAAAAGTGAGCCGAAGTTTCATCATATAGAAATGTTAGACGATGTGGGAAGATCAATGAATAATTAATAATTTTTATTAGCGGCTGTGTTTTGTGGCTATTGGCCATTAGCCTTCTTATAGTTGAAATACAACAATGATTTTTCATGTCATTAGTCATGGTTATAGTCCATGTAGGAATAATGGCATATACTATATTTTTCTTAAGTGTCTTTTTGGTTATAGGGTTTGTAGGTTTCTCCTCAAAACCTTCTCCTATTTACGGAGGTCTACGGCTAATTATTAGTGGTGCCGTGGGTTGTGGTATTTTGTTGAATTTTGGTGGTGCTTTCATGGGGTTGATGGTTTTTTTTTTTTTTCATTTATTTGTGTCCTATGATGGTTGTTTATGGCTGTACCACGGCGATGGCTACTGAGGAGTATCCTGAAACGTGAAGGTTGAGTATTGACATCTGAGGAGCCTTATTATGAGAACTAATAATGGAGTTGATGCTGGTTCTGGGAATAGTTGAGCAAGATAGAGTGAGGATTATGATTGATTTTAATAGCACAAAGGGTTGGATGATTTTGAGGGTGAGGGGCAGGGTTGTTGCGTGAAGATTCGTATATGTGGTTGCCTTGTGCAGTTATGAGTGCTGATTAATGGTAGTTGCTGGTAGATCATTATTTGCTAGTATTATGTTGTGATTCAAATTACTCGGGATGATAGATTAGATAATTAGGAGTAGGGTTAGAAGGGATGGGATAAAAAAAGAAAATAGAGTTTAAGCCGTTCTGAGTAGATATAGTAATGGAGGCTGAAATTTGGGTTGTGTAATGGTCTTCGGTACAGACTTTTCTAGTCAAATTAGGTCTAGTAGAAGTGAAGCCCGATTTTGGCTTGTGGATACGCCTGAGTGGCGGGTTGTATGGTGAATTGTGGCTGAATAAAATCCTAGTATGTTGGAGAAGTTGAATGTCTGTAATGGGTATTTTGGTTTAAGGCTATTAGTTATGAGATTAAGCTCCATTGCTAGTGAGAAGCCTAAGAGGGTCACACCTGGAGCTGTGAGCTTCAGGTGGAGTGGTATGGTTGTTTGGCGGATGAAGCAGGAATAACACTGTTGGTGATGAGGGATCCGGTGAATATGCTGCCGATTGTTAGGTGCTTAATTGAGTTAATTAGGAAGGGGTTATTTTCATTAATAGCAGCCACAGTTGTGAAGCAAGGTTGTCCTATAAGAGCGAAAATAATATGGGTATTATGAACAGCTGTCAAGGAACTGGCACTAAGAGTAATATAAAGGGCTCAGGCATTGGTGTATGAATGTGTTTGAGGTTTCAATGATGAGGTCTTAGCGTAAAAGCCTGTGAGGAAAGGCGTGCCTGTAAGCGCAAGGCTGCCAATAATAAAGGAGGAGGAAGTAAGGGGTAAAGTCTTGAATAGCCCTCCTATTTTTCAGATGTCTTGCTCATCATTGAGGCTATGGATGATGAACCCTGAACATATAAATAATATACCTTTAGGTCGCGGCGGAATGGGCTCTCACGTGGAGGCGGGGAAATTTCGCCCACCGGAATGATCACTAAGACACACAAAGAAGACCCTGGGCTCCCAGAGAAGGAAAAGAAGAAGAAAGTGGTCAAAGAACCAGAGACTCGATACTCCATTGTAAACAATGATGATTACTTTGCTGATGTTTCTTCTATAAGAGCCACGTCCCCCTCTAAGAGTGTGGTCCATGGGCAGGCACCTGAGATGCATCTAGTGAAGAAAAGAAGATGAAAAGACGGGTCTCAGCACCCTTTGCGAGGGGCATGTAGAACCTGAGACAATGCTGCATGCCAGACGGACAGAGAAGTCACCCAGCCCCAGGAAGCAGGTGCTTGGCCACTTGGAGTTCCTCAGTGGGGAGAAGAAAAAGAAGTCACCTCTGGCCATGTCCCATGCCTCTGGGGTGAAAACCTCCCCAGACCCTAGACAGAGCGAGGAGGAAACCAGAGTTGGCAAGAAGCTCAAAAAACGCAAGAAGGAGAAAAAGGGGGCCCGGGATCCCACAGCCTTCTCAGTCCAGGACCGTTGGTTCTGCGAGGCCAGGGAGGCCAGGGATGTTGCGGACACTTGCTCAGTGGGAAAGAAGGATGAGGGACAGGCAGCCTTGGGGCAGAAATGGAAGCGGAAGAGCCCCAGAGAACACAACGGGAAGGTGAAGAAGAAAAAAAAAAATCCACCAGGAGGAAGACACCCTCCCAGGCCACTCCAAGCCCTCCCAGTCCATGGAGAGCCGCCCTAGGAAAGGAAGAAAAAAGAAGCCAGTCAAAGTTGAGGCCCCGGAATACATCCCCATAAGTGATGACCCTAAGGCCTCCGCAAAGAAAAATATGAAGTCCAAGAAGAAGGTAGAGCAGCCAGTCATCGAGGAGCCAGCTCTCAAAAGGAAGAAGAAGAAGAGGAAAGAGAGTGGGGTAGCAGGAGACCCTTGGAAGAAGGAAACAGACACGTACTTAGAGGTGGTGTTGGGAAAGAAAGGCAACATGGACGAGGCGCACATAGACCAGGTGAGGCGAAAGGCCTTGCGAGAAGAGATTGATCGTGAGTCAGGCAAAACGGAAGCTTCTGAAACCAGGAAGTGGACGGGAACCCAGTTTGGCCAGTGGGATACTGCTGGTTTTGAGAACGAAGACCAGAAACTGAAATTTCTCAAACTTATGGGTGGCTTCAAAAACCTGTCCCCTCCGTTCAACCGCGCCCCCAGCACGACTGCAAGGCCCAACATGGCCCTCAGCAAGAAGGCGGCTGACAGCCTGCAGCAGAATCTGCAGCGGGACTACGACCGGGCCATGAGCTGGAAGTACAGCCGCGGAGCCGGCCTTGGCTTCTCCACTGCCCCCAACAAGATCTTTTACATTGACAGGAACGCTTCCAAGTCAGTCAAGCTGGAAGATTAAACTCGAGAGTTTTGTCCCCCCAAAACTGCCACAATTGCTTTATTACATTTATGTTGGAGATTATAAATTTCTTTTTGTGAAAAATCAGATCTTGGTGATGACCTCCAGCAGCAGGATATAAATAACTCCCATAAGCTTAGCGTTCCAGTAATGGAACACTAGGCATAAATGGTTTATTCAGTTGTGCAAATGAAAGCCATCTAACAGTTGGCTCACATTGAACACCTGTGGAGATTAAGGACAAGGACAACTATCTTGATGGGCTTGGATGAACTGGGGTGGGGCAGCTCATATTTCAGGAGCCAGGAGAATGAGTGAGTGGCTAAAACCTCCTGTTTTCTGTGTTAAACATTCCGTCCCTGTTTGAGACATCGGTATGTACAGTTAACCTTTGTTGAGTGTTTAGCAGGTGCTAGGCAAATACTAGTGTTTTCCATAATGTATTTAATCTTCATAATTATGAAATGGATGCTATTATTAGCCCCATCTTATAGATGAGGCAAGTGAGGTTCAGGGATACTGTAATAAAATTGCCTGGGGTAACCCAGCCACTAAAATAATAATAATAATAATAATAATAATAATAATAATAATATACCTTTAACAAAGGCATGGGCGCAGATGTGAAGGAATGCTAGGTGTGGCTGATTAATGCCAATTGTGACTATTATAAGGCCTAGATGGCTTGAGATGGAGAATGTTATGATTTTTTGGATATCATTTTGCATTAGAGCACAGATTACTGTGAATAAGGTAGTAATAGCTACCAGACGTAATGTACAGGTTTGGATTTATAGGTTAGTTTCTATTAAAGGGTAGAAGCGGACGAGCAGGAAAACTCCTGCTGCAACTATAGTGCTGGAGTGAAGTAGGGCTGAGACTGGGGCTGGGCCTTCTATGGCAGATGGAAGTCAGGGATGGAGGCCGAATTGAGCTGACTTTTCTGCTGCTGCTAAGAGAAGGCTAATTAATGGAAGGAGTTGGGGGTGAGGTCTAGAATAAATATTTGTTAAAATTCTCATGTGTCGGAGGACATGAACAATACTGTAGCTAAAATAAAGCCAGTATCACCGATGAGGTTGTACAGGACTGCTTGGAGGGCTGCTGTATTAGCATCTGCTCTGCCATACCATCAGAATTAGTCATTCTTACTAATTAGTAAGAAAGACATGATTCCTACACCTTCCCATCCAATAAAGAGCTAAAAGAGGTTGTTGGCAGTAACCAGAATTAATATAGTGATGAAGAAAATAAGTACTTGAAAAATTGATGAATGTTAGGGTCTGAATTTATATATCATATTGAGAATTCTACAATAGATCAGGTAATGAGTAGTGCTACTGGGATAAATTTTGTGGAGAAGTAGGCTAGTTTGAAGCTTAGTGAGAATTTGAGAGTCTGGATCGTCATTCAATATCAGTTTGAGATAATGGTTTCTTGGTCTGTGCATATAAACATTGTTGTTGGGATGAGGCTAATGATGAAGGCACGTGCGATAGATGTTTTTACATAATTTGGGTATGAGCCTATTTTGCAGGAGTTGGCTAAGGTAACAGTAATCGGTAGGATTAAGGGGGTTAGGGCTGTTATAGCCATGGAAGATACATGTTTGTTACTTTTATTTGGAGTTACATTACTGTTTTTGGTTCCTAAGACCAACGGACAACTCTAATCCTTTAAAAGTTGAGAAAGCCACATTGTTAAACATCAGGGCATGAGTTAGCAATTCTTGCATACTTTCTTGGTAGGTAAGAAGTTGCAGGCTTCTATTGTTAGATCCACAATCTAATGTTTTGGGTAAACTATAGCTACAGCATGCAAACCACATACTAATTTTAGGGTTTAAGGATAATAGGAAGATAGGCACAATATGTATAAGTATTAATGTGTTTTCTCATGTAAAGGAAGGTTTCATACTGTTAATATAATATGAAAGTGTCCCTCGTGTTGTAATTAGCATATACAGGGAGTAAAGGGCTATAATTAGCATATTAAGTCCTCTAAGCATAACAGTGATATTTGATCAGGAGAATAAGGCCATAGTCACAAAGAGTTCTTCTACTAGATTAATGGTAGGGGGTAAGGCAAGGCTGGTAAGATTTGCCAGAAGTCATCAAGAGGCTATTAGTGGGAGCAGTGTTTGAAGACCTCGGGTAAGCAATATGGTTCGGCTATGGACTCGCTTGCAGTTTGAATTTGCTAGGCAGAAGAGTAAGGATGAAGTGAGTCCATGAGCAATTATAAGGGTGATTGCATCTATAAAGCTTCAAGGGGTCTGAATGAGGATAGCCATAATAACAAGTGTTATGTGGCTTATGGAGGAGTAGGCAATAAGTGATTTCAGATTGGTTTTTGTCATAGACAAATAGAGATTGTCATAACTATTCCTCATAGGAACAACATGAGGAAAGGGTAGGCTATATGTTCTGTTACGGGGTTGAGGATAAGAGTAAGCCGTATTACACCACACCTGCCTAGCTTTAGGAGTACTGCTGCAAGTACTATTGAGTTGGCAATAGGGGTTTCTACATGGGCTTTGGGGAGTCATAGGTGAAGTTCATATAGAGGAATTTTTACTATGAAGGCCATGATACATACTAGTCATATAAGATTATTGGATCGGGAGGTTAATAGCTCTTGGATAGTAACTATTACTACTAGCATATTTAGCGAACCTGAGGTATTTTGAGTATAAACAAGTGTTACAAGTAAAGGAAGGGATCCTACTAGTGTGTAAAATAAGAAGTATGAGCTTGCATTGAGGCGTTCTGGTTGGTTGCCTCAGTGAGTGATGATAATTAGGGTAGGAACTAGTGTGGCTTCAAAGAGGATATAAAATATAATTAGTTCTGTGGCGGTGAATGCCATGATTAAAAATGTCTGTAGGGAGATCAATATAGAAATATGTAACTTTTTTCATGGGGGTGATTCATTGGACAGGTGATAATGGCTTGCTAGAATTATAAGAGGCAGTAGTCAGGCTGTTAAGATTAGAAGGGGTGATGTCAGCAGGTCAGAAAAGATTAATGAGAAGTTGGATGAGTATTGCCGAATTGGTTAAAAAAGAGTAGGCTGATGAGGCTGATGAGTAGGTTGTGGATAACCATGTTGATTCAGATTATAGAATTTTTAGAGAATCATATCATCGGTAACAGTATAATTGTTGGAATAATAATTTTTAGCATTGAAGTAAACTTAGATTTTGAATGCAATCTAGGCCATATGCACTGGAGATTGAAACTTGTAAGGCAAGGCCCACTGCGGCTTTGCAGGCAGCAAATACTAGGAGGATAATGGGTATTATGGATGCTAGAGTGAAATCCATATTTAAAGTTATAAGAGTATTTATGATATATTTTGATAGTATTATGCCTTCTAGGCATAATAGGGATGATATTAGGTGGGATTGATAGACTAACACTCCTAGCAGTGACATGGTGTATGCTAATATAATAATGATATTAATAGAGGTCATTTGGTAAATATGGTCTATCATAATCTAATGAGACAAAATCATTTATTTTGACTTAAACTATTTACCAATTCAACTCAGTCTAACCCTTTTGGGGTTCATTCATAAGTCAAGACTAGGATTGAAATGGTAACTAGTGGAAGGGCTGTGCTGATTATTAGTGTCAGGTTGGTTGTTTGAAGGGCTCATGGCAGGGGTAGTAGTACAGCAATCTCTAAGTCTAAGAGGAGGAATGTGATGTCTCCTAGGAAGAATATTATGGAAAAGGAGAGGCGGGTGGAGGTTATTGGGTCAAATCCACACATAGGGGTTGGATTTTTCTGTATAAATATTAAGTGTGGAAGCCAAAATGCTATTATTAGTAGTAATAGGGTGAGTAAGGTGCTGGTTACTAGGGCTAGTGTCAGGTTGATTACTCTCTTTCCCATAATATCGAAAGTAATTGATTAGAAGTCAATGGTACTGCTTATACTAAAAGAGTAGGATCCTCAGTAGACAGAGATGTATAAGAATAGCCATACTACATCTACAAAGTGTCAATATCAGGCGGCAGCTTCAAAGCCAAAGGGGTGGTTGGATGTAAAGTGGAATTTTAACTGGCGGAGGAGGCAGATAGTGAGAAATGTTGATCCAATAATAACGTGAAGTCCATGAAAGCCTGCGCCTATGAAGAATGTTGAGCCATAGATTCCATCAGAGATAGTAAACGGGGCCTCAAAACAATCTGAGACTTGTAGAAGGGTCAAGTAAATTCCTAAGGTAATTGTGATGGATAGTACTTGAAGTATCTGCTTTCGACTACTTTCTGTCAGGCTGTGGTGAGCCCAAGTAATTGAAACTTGTGATGTAAGTAACACAGATGTATTCAGGAGAGGGACTTCTAAGGAGTTGAGGGGAAAAATGCCTGTTGGGGGTCAATGTCCCTCTAATTCTGGAGTGGGGATAGACTAGAGTGGTAGAATACCCAGAAGAAACCAGCAAAAAAGAATACTTCTGAGATAATGAATAGAATTATTCCATATCGGAGGCCTTTTTGGACGATTGACGTGTGGGGGCCTTGAAATATACTTTCCCGGAGAATGTCATGTCATCACTGGTATATAGTTAGTGTGTTGGTTAGTAGGCCTAGGGTTAAAAGAATGATATAGTTAAAGTGAAATCACATGGCCAGGCCAGATGTTATTAGGAGAGATGAGAGAGCTCCTGTTAGTGGTCAGGGGCTAGGTTTGACTATATGGTAGGCATGTGTTTGGTGGGTCATTATGTGTTGTCATATAGATAAAGGCTTACAAGTAGTGTAAAGACATAGGCCTGAATAAGAGCTACAGCGAATTTGAGGATGTTCAGTAGGATTAGAATAATGAAGGGGATTGAAGCTGTGGGAAGACTGACAGTTGATAGTACTAGTGTAGTTCCTCCGATATAAATGCATTAGTAGGTGTCCGGCTGTAATGTTGGCTGTTAACTGCATAGCTAATGCCATTGGTTGAATGAATAGGCTAGTAGTTTCAATGATCACTAGCATAGAGAAAAGTGGTATAGGTGTGCCTTGTGATAAAAAGTGAGCTAAGGAGGTTTTCATCTTAAAGCGGAAGTTATAATTACTACACCTGCTCATCAGGGGATTGCTATACCTAGATTTATTGATAATTGGGTAGTTGGTGTAAATGAATGGGTTAGAAGCCTGAGGAGATTGGTTGAGGCAATGAAGAGAATTAGGGAGATCAGTATAAGGGATCAGGTTTGTTGTTTAATGTTATGGGTACTTATTAATTGTTTTAGTACAAGTTGAATTAGTCACTGTGGAATGGAAACCAATTGGTTACTAATTAGATGACTGGAGGTTGGAAATAGTAGGGTGGGCAATAAAATGATTAATACTACTGTGGGTAGGCCTAGAATTGTCGGGGTAGTAAAAGGGGTGAATAGATTTTCGTCAATTTTAATTCTCAGGGGGCTTTATGTTTTTGCATTTTGATTCTTTTTGGTATAGGAGATGTATAATGAAATTTAATAATTTTAACTGAATAATGGAGAATAAAGTTATGGTTGTTGACAAGATGACAATGGATCATGTGGAAGTATCTAGTTGAGGCATTCACTGCAGAGAGGTGTAGATCCCCTCAGTCTTTAACTTAAAAGGTTAATGCTAGATAGCTTTACAGTGAAGTTATAGTGTGGATGTGGATCAGGTTTCAAAGCATTTTAAGGGAGTTAATTCTAGGACAATAGGTATAACACTGTGGTTGTACCCACAAATTTCTGAGCACTGTCCATAGTAAAGGCCTGGTCGTATAGCAGTTAGGGTGGTTTGATTTAGGCATCCGGGGATTGCATCTATTTTCAGGCCCAGTGAGGGGATAGTTCATGAGTGCAGGATGTCTTCAGATGAGATTAATACATGGATAGTGATATCTATTGGGAGAATTGTTTGGTTATCAACTTCGAGGAGTTGAAGTTCTCCTGGCTTTAAGTCTGCTGTTGGAATTATATAAGAATCGAAGCTTAATTCTTCACAGTCTGTACATTCATAGCTTCAATATTATTGGTGGCCAATTGATTTGATGGTAAGAGAAGGGTTGTTAGTTATTTACAGAATACATAGGGATGGGAGGGCAATTAAAATTAAGATAATGGCAGGTAAAATAGTTCACACAGTCTCGATTTCTTGGGCATCTATGGTGCTAGTATGAGTTAATTTTGTTGTGAGTATTAGGGAAATAATGTATAGGACTAGGGAACTAATTAGGAAAATAATTATAAGAGCGTGCTCATGGAAAGTGAGTAGTTCTTCTATAATAGGGGATGTAGAGTCTTGAAGGCCTAATTGAACTGCATGAGCCATCAAGACATGTAGGATTTAACCTATAAAGTAACTTTAATGAAGTTATGTAATAATGTTACTAATATCTTATCGAGAGAGTCATAAGGGTTAGGGGACTGGCTTGAAACCTGTTTCTGGAGTTTTGATTCCTTCCTTTCTCATTTAGGTTTTCACATAGATTGGCTCTTCGAATGTGTGGTAAGGTGGTGGACAGTCGTAAAGTCACTTTAAATTAGTAGATGATTGTGTAATTGCTAGTACTTTTCATTTTGAAACAAAGGCTTCTCGGATCATAACGATTATTAGTATAACTGCTGTTAGTGAGATAAATGAGCCTATGGATGAGATAATATTTCACATGGCATACGCATTAAGGTAATTGGAATAACGTCGAGGCATACCCGATAGGCTGAGGAAGTGCTGTGGAAAAAAGGTTAAATTGGCCGGGTGAGGTGGCTCACGCCTGTAATCCCAGAACTTTGGGAGGCCGAGGAGGGCGGCTCACGAGGTCAGGAGATGGAGACCATCCTGGCTAACAGGTGAAACCCCGTCTCTACTAAAAATACAAAAGATTAGCCAGGCGAGGTGGCGGGCGCCAGCTACTCGGGAGGCTGAGGCAGGAGAATGGCGTGAACCCGGGAGGCGGAGCTTGCAGTGAGCCCAGATCGTGCCACCGCACTCCAGCCTGGGGGACAGAGTGAGAATCCGTCTCAAAAAAAAAAAAAAATTAGCACGTATGAATATAATGATGAAGTGGATTTTAGCGTAGGTCTGCTTAAGTGTGAAACCTGAAAATAAGGGGAATCAGTGGACAAAGCCCCCTGTAATGGCAAATACTGCTCCTATTGATAGAACGTAGTGGAAATGGGATACAGCAAAGTAAGTGTGTAAGACAATATCTAGTGCTGAATTAGCTAGTACGATGCTGGTAAAACCTCCTACTCTGGAAAGGAAAATGAATCCTAGGGCTCAGAATATTGTGGGAGATCATTTGATGTTACTGTGGTGCAGGGCAACTAATCAGCTAAAGACCTTGATACCAGTAGGGATGGCAATAATTATGGTAGGGAAGGTGAAGTATGCTCCTGTGTCTATGTCTATTCCTACTGTGAATATATGGTAAGCCCATATGATAGATCCTACGACGCCAATTAATATCGTGGCTCATACTATGCCCAGGTACACAAATCGTTCCTTTTTTCCATAATAATATGTTAGGATGCGGGAGATTATCCCGAAGCCTTGTAGGATAAGGATATAGACTTCAGGGTGACCAAAGAATCAGAATAAATGTTGGTACAAGATGGGGTCACCCCCACAAGCAGGGTCAAAAAAAGTAGTGTTGAGGTTATGGTCAGTTAACAGTATAGTAATGCCGGCGGCTAGGACTAGGAGGGAAAGGAGCAGAAGAACTGCCATAATGAGGACTGATTAGACGAAAAGGGGTGTTTGATACTGAGATATGGTTGGGGGTTTTATGTTAATAATTGTGGTAATAAAATTAATGACCCCTAAAATAGAAAAAACACCTGCTAAGTGGGGCGGGAAGATGGTCAGAGCCACAGAGGATTCTGCATGTGCTAGGTTTCCTGCTAAAGGGGGACGAACTGTCCAGCTGGTTCCAGCTCCAGCTTCTACTATTGAAGACGCAAGTAGGAGTAGAAAAGATAGGGGGAGAAGTCAGAAAATCATATTATTTATTCAGGGGGATGCCATGTCCAGTCAACCAATGGTCAGAGGGACTAGCCAGTTGCCGAAAACCCCAATCATGATTGGTGTTACCGTAAATAAAATTATAACGAATGTGTGGGCGGTAACAATAACATTGTAGATCTGATCATCTCCTAGCAGAGTTCCTGGTTGGCCTAGTTCTGCTCGAATTAGAAGGCTTAAGGCAGTGCCTACTATCCCCACTCATGCGCCATAGCAGGTATAGTATTCCGATATCTTCGTGGTTAGTTGAAAACAATCAGTGATTGATGAACATAATTGGGGAAAAGGTAAAATGGCTGAGTAAGCGTTAGACTGTAAATCTAAAGACAGAGGTCAAGGCTTCTTTTTAGCAGCCCTGAGGTGATTTCTCATGTTGAATTGCAAATTCAAAGGAGCAGCTTCAATCCTGCTGGGTCTTCTCTGCCTTTCTCCCCCAACGCCGGCGGGGGTAGATTGAAGCCAGTTGATTAGAGTGCTTAGCCGTTAACTAAATTTTATTCATGGGTTTGAATTCCATATATCTAGTAAGGGCTTAGCTTAATCAAAGCCATTGATTTGCATTCAATTGATGCAGAATAGCATCTTGCCATCTTTAGATCTGTTACAGAAATTAAGAGTAACTTACTTACTAACGACTTTGAAGGTCCTCGGTCTTATTTAACCTAAATTTCTAAGTTATATTTAATATTAATGGAGAGATGGGTAAGAGGAGGGTAGAAGAGATGACAAGCTGGGGGAAGAGCAGTATGGGTTTTGTGTTTTCAAGTTGTCATTTTATTTTCATATTGTTAGATGAGGGGAATAGTGTTACTGAGAAGGAATAGACCAGGCGTATGTAAAAGTACAGGTTGAGTAGGGTTATGATAGCTATAATGATTGGAGTAATAAGGCTATTGTTTTCTGTAAATTCTTGAATGGTGATTCATTAAGGCAGGAACCCTGTTAATGGGGATAAACTCCTAAGGATAGTAGAATTAGTGGAATTAAGGGTGTCAACCATGTTCATTTGTTTCAGGTGTGAAATAATGATAGCTTTGTGGTGCTTATACTCAGGTTGAGTGCTGGAAATGCGGTTGTTGTTAAGATAAGGTAAATAATCAGGTTTAGGGTGGTAATGTTTGGGTTATAAATTAGTACTGCTATTATTCAACCTATGTGGGTGACTAAGGAGTGGGCTAGGATTTTACGCAGTTGTTTGGTTAAGTTCCCCTCAACCACCCACTATAATGCATAGGATTGTGTTAGGGGGATGTTCGTGTTTGTTGATGAAAAACTTTGAAACGTAATGGAGATAAGAGCTACTTTTTGTCATGTGAGGAGAAGTATACCAGACATTAAAGAGATTCCTTGGGTTATCACTGAGACTCAGAAGTGAAAGGGGAATATTCCTGGTTTTATTACTAGGGCCACTATTATTGTTAAGGATAAGAATTGATTGATAGTGTTTATTATTGTTCGTTGTCTGGAGAACAGGTTATTGGAAAGGATACCTGTCATGAGAATTATAAATGTGGTTGCTTGTGTAGGGAAATATTTGGTGACTGCTTCTGTAGAGTGCGGATTTATTTTTTTAATTAAGATTGGGGTAAGGGCTAGTATGTTTATTTCTAGCCCTGTTCAGATGAGAAATCCGTGTGAGCATAGCATTGTGATATGAGTTCCTGTGAAAATGGGGTGAGGGAAATAATAAGTTGAGCTAAGGGGTACGGGAAGGGTATAACCAACATTTTCGGTGTATGGGCCCAATAGCTTATTTAGCTGATCTTAATCTAGGATGTGGTGTGATAGGTAGCACAGAGAATTTTGGATTCTTAGGGGTAGGCTAGATTCCTATAGTTCTAGAAATTAGAGGATTTTAACCTCTATTGTTTACTCTATTAAAGTAATTCTTTTGTCTGACATATTTCCTATGTTTAGGGTGGGATGGTGGAAATTAGAACAAGCATTGAGATATATGCAAAATGCTAGTGTAAGTGGTAGAAAGTTTTTTCATAAAAGATGTGAGTTGGTCACAGTGGAATTGAGGGTATGCCATTCAAATTCATAAAAATAGAGTGGTTAAAAGAAGGGTCTTGGTAATGAAATTTGTGGTATAGAGTTCTGGTGAGTATATAGTGTGTAGTACTCCTAGGAAAATAGCAGTAGTTAGGGCATTTATTATGATAATATTCATATATTCTGCTATAAAGAAGAGGGCAAATGAGCCTGTGGCGTATTCGATGTTGAAGCCTGAGACTAACTCTGACTCTCCTTCTGATAGATCAAAAGGGGCTCGGTTAGTTTCTGCTAGTGTGGAGATGAATCATATTATGGCTAGAGCCATGACGGTAGGAGCAGTCAGAGGAATTCTTGCATTGTGAAGAGTGTGTATAAGTTAAATGAGCCGCTTATCAGTAGAACTGATAGCAGGATAATGGCCAAGGTGACCTCATATGAAATTGTTTGGGCCACAGCTTGTAATGTGCTGATTAGTGCATAATTTGAATTAGATGCTCATCCTGATCATAGAATAGAGTAGACGGCTAGGCTCGATGTGGCTAGTATAAATAGGAGTCCTATGTTAAAATTAATTAGAGGGTCTGGGATAGGAAGGGGAGTTCATAAGAGGAGAAGGCTAGTGTTGAAACAATAATGTGAAGGGTAATAGCAGATTTTGAAGGCCGTAAGGGTTCTTTGGTGAAAGGTTTTATTACATCAGCAAATGGTTGAAGCAGCCCATCGAGACCGACAATTCTGGGTCCGCTGCATAGTTGTGTATAGCCTAAGATTTTTCGTTCGATGAGTGTAAGGAACACTATAGCGATAAGAATGGGGATAATGAGTAGGAGAAGGTTAATTATAGGCATATTGTTAAGAAGAGGAGTTGAACCTCTTACTATAAAATTTTAAGTTTTATGCAATTACCAAGCTCCTTCATCTTAACAAACCCTGTTCCTGGGTAGGGTGTGTGACGGTTTGTTAGACTGAGATAGCATCATTTATGCGACGAGGGCGCTTTATGAAGTGGGCCCTACTTCTCTTGTCCTTTCATACTAGGAGAAATGTTAAACAGATAGAAACCAACCGGGATTACTCCGGTCTGAACTCAGATCAGGTAGGACTTTAATCATTGAATAAATGAACCCTTAATAGCAGCTACACCATTAGGATGTCCTGATCCAACATTGAGGTGGTAAACCCTATTGCCAATAGGGAATCCTAGAATAGGATTTTGTTGTTATCCATAGGATAACTTATTCCGTTGATCAAATTAATTGGGCCAATGTGTGTTAACTTGCTTAGACTGGTGCGGTCTTAGTTTAGGTTGTTCAGAGTTTGAATTATGCTCCGGGGTCACCCAACCAACATATATATATATATTTTTGAAACGGAGTCTTGCTCTGTCACCCAGGCTGGAGTGCAGTGGCACCATCTCAGCTCTCTGCAAGCTCCACCTCTCAGGTTCACGCCATTCTCCTGCCTCAGCCTCCTGAGTAGCTGGAACTACAGGTGCCTGCCACCATGCCCGCCTAGTTTTTTGTGTTTTTTAGTAGAGATGGGGTTTCACCGTATTAACCAGGATGGTCTCGATCTGCCGACCCTGTGATCCAACCGCCTCGGCTTCCCAAAGTTCTGGGATTACAGGCATGAGCCAATGCACCCAGCCCCAACTAACATTTTTAATGCAGAGATAGTAGGCCAGGGCCTATAGGCTTGTTTGAGTTTGTATTTGCATTAATGAATTAAAGCTCCATAGGGTCTTCTCATCTTATTTGTTTATATCCACCTCTTCACAGATAGGTCAATTTCAAAAGTAAGAGACGGACGAACCCTCGTGTAGCAATTCATACAAGTGCCTACTTAGGGAACAAGTGATTATGCTACCTTTGCATGGTCAGGATATGGCAGCTGTTGAACATACATCACTGGGCAGGCAGTGCTTCTAATACTGGTAATGCTAGAGGTGATGTTTTTGGTAAACAGGCAGGGTAAGATTTGCTGAGTTCCTTTCACTTTTTGTAAACTTTCCTTAGAGCATGCCTTTGTTGGGTTAACAGTGTAAATAATAGGGTGTTTATTATACCGTTTATTAATATTAGGCTGTTAACTGTCAGTGGGTTATTCTGATGTAGGCTTATGCAGTGTAAGCTTATGTAATAGAGAATGTCTTCATGTTACTTATATTAACATTATTGCTTCTATTAAGTAATAGATTAGTCCAATGTGATGTTAGGAGTTCAGTAGAGTGATTAGAATTGAAGATAGGTAGAAGTTGAGCTTAAATGCTTTCTTAACTGGTGGTTGCTTTTGGGTCAACTATGGTGGTAATATTTTTTACTCTCTGTAGGAAGGTTGTTTCCTAGGGTCTAAAGAGCTGTCCCTCTTTAGACTGACAGTTACACTGACTGGGAAATTAAGTAATTCTGTGGCTAAGTTTAAAGTTGAACTAAGATTCTATTTTGGATAACCAGCTATCACCAGGCTTGGTAGGCTGTCACCGCTGCTGATGAATCTTCCCACTATTTTGCCACACAGGTGAGTGTGCTCTTTCAGCTATTCTTGGGTAGCTCGTCTGCTTTTGGGGAACTTGACTATAGTTCTCTGTGTAAAGTATTTCTAGTTAATAATACATTATGCAGAAAGTATAAGCGCTTGTCTTTGCTTTTTAGTGCTGATATAGTTCTTTCATCTTTCCCTTACAGTACTATGTCTATTGCGCCATGGTAAAAATTTCTATCACCTATACTTTTTTCTAAAGTAAATCACCTGATTAAGATAGTTTAACAATATATTTTAGCGAGGTTTGGTACTAGAGTTAGCTCAAAGTGATCAGGTCACAATGAAATATTCCAGGTAAAAGCCAGATGCTTTGGTTTAAGCTACACTTTGGTTTGTCCAAGCACAACTTTCCAGTAAGCTTAACATGTTACAACTTATCTCTTCTATGTGTGCATATAAAACTATTCGTAAGAGTGATTTCTACAGTAATATTTGAGGAGGGTGAAGGGCTGTGTGTGCGTGCTTCATGGCCTTATTCAACTAAGCACTCTGCTCTTGGTTTACTGCTAAATCCTCCTTGAGCCCTTAGATTTCATAAAGGTTGTTGTGAGATTTTCTGGACATAGAAAATGTAGCCCATTTCGTGCCACTTCATGGGCTACACCTTGACCTAACGGTTTTTGTTTTTTGTTTTTTGAGACAGTGTCTTGGTCTGTCGCCCAGGCTGGACTGCAGTGGCCGGATCTCAGCTCACTGCAAGCTCCGCCTCCCGGGTTCACGCCATTCTCCTGCTTCAGTCTCCCGAGTAACTGGGACTACAGGCACACACCACCATGCCTGGCTAATTTTTTTATTTTTAGTAGACACGGGGTTTCACCATGTTAGCCAGGATGGTCTCGATCTCCTGACCTTGTGATCCGCCTGTCTCGGACCCCCAAAGTTCTGGGATTACAGGCCTAAGCCACCACGCCCGGCCTGACCTAACATTTTTATGTGTGTACTTGTGCTTACATTGTGATCTTTTTAGGGTTTGCTGAAGATGGCGGTATATAGGCTGGTGGCAAGAGGTGCTGAGGTGCATCAGGGTTTATCAACTATAGAACAGGCTCCTCTGGAGGGATATAAAGCACCACCAAGTCCTTTGAGTTTTAAGCTGTTTCTTGTAGTACTCTAGCGAGTGGTTTTGTTAGTATAACTATTCGAGTTTAGAGCTAAGCATAATGGGGTATCTAATCCAAGTTTGGATCTTAGCTATTGTGTCTTCAGGATATTAAAGCCACTTTTGTAGTATCTTTTATTTCAGCTGGAGTTTTTTTACAGCTTAGATGGAGCTTAGCTTTATTGAGGGTAGACCTTAAACACTCTTTACGCCAAGTTCTATTAGCTCGGGTTAATCTTATGGCCGCAGTGACTGGCACGAAATTAACCAACCCTAAATATTAGTGTAGCTTGGTCAAACTTTCCTTTATTACTAAGGATTTATCACTGCTGTTTCCCATGGGGGTGTGGTTGGAGCAAAGTGTTTTGAGCTGCATTCGTGCAGCTTGATACCTGCTCCTTTTGATCCGGTGATCTAGAGGGCATTTTCACCGGGGTGGGGAGGCTTGCATGTGTAATCCTACTAAGAGCTAAGGAAAAGGCCAGTCTGTTTATCTGTTTACCAAAGACATCTTGGTTGCTTCGATGTTTTGCAAAATTATAAATAAAGCTACTAAAACATCCATGTGCAGGTTTTGTGTTGATACATAGTAATTTTAAGAGTGTAAAATTGTCAAAAATTAATCAAGACTTGTAAGAAACATTGATCTAGTATGTCTATTGTCCCAGGTAACGCTTGTATTTTATGGCCTTCTTTCCTTTTTTTGAACCAAAGGAGAGAATTTGGTGGGTCTCTCAAGCATCATGACTAAGAACATGAGGGAAGTCGATTTTATTAATGAAGATGTTCATGCTTATCTGAAACATTTTTTTCTGCATTTTCTGCTGAAGCATAAAATGACTGTGGGAGGAAACCCTTTTCCCTTGAACTAAACCTCAGGAAGGCCAATGATCTGTGATAATACCTGATTTGCCTGTCCTTCTTGTAGCTTCCAGAATGAGAACAGAAAAGCTCAAACTGGAAAGAGACTCAGCAGATGCCCACCCCACCTCATCTGCTTTGTAAATATAGGAACTGTAATCCAGAAAGGCTACGTGCTTCCTGGAAAGTCACACGACGAAGTTGGCACATCTCAGTGGGAACCCAGTTTCCCTGACCTGCTGCCTCTTCCTTTTGTACCATATGTCTTGAAATAGCTTTTGTTTTAAAATTGCATTTTTGCTTTCTGACTTTATAATGGTGTTGCAATGAAATGACTTCTTCTTTCACATGATTCCTTGTAGGTAGAATTACACACAGTTACTGCAGTACAGCATAAATTCCAGAGCTACTGTTAACTTGAAATGATGAATAAGTACAGGATGACCTTTGCTGATCAAATATGGAAACAGAAGAGGTACCCCAGATTGTGAAGAGGATAAAGTTGCTCAACATATTCTTGTGTATCTATGTATGTTCAGGCCTGCAAACTGTGCAAACTGTGGGGGTCACTGTGAGTTCACATGTTTGATTGAATTATACAACTTTTACCTTGACTCTTTTTTTTTTTTTTTGAGATGGAGTCTCGCTCTGTGGCCCAGGCTGGAGTGCAGTGGTGCAATCTTGGCTCACTGCAACCTCTGCCTCCCGGGTTCAAAGGATTCTACTGCCTCAGCCTCCCGAGTATCTGGGAGTACAGGTGTGTGCCACCACGTCTGGCTAATTTTTTATATTTTTAGTAGAGATGGGGTTTCACCGTGTTAGCCAGGATGGTCTCAATCTCCTGGCCTTGTGATCTTCTCACCTTGGCCTCCCAAAGTGCTGGGATACCTTGACTTTTAACTTTTCCATTTCCTTTCATGACACAATAAAGACTAAAATATAAATCCTCTGCAGAAGCTATATCACATAAAGCATATGTATTATTCTTGAAAATTATGCAGTTTTATCATTGAGAATAGTATGTTGAAAATAAACTCATTTAGTTAAAATAGGTATAATCACTTCAGCTGAAGATTTCTTTCTATATAAACCAATTTTATTGTATTGTGGTCACAAATTGGACTCCTAACCTGGAGCAAATTCTCACAGTCATGTAACTGATCATAAAGTAAATTTGAAAAGTGTGAAAAAATAGAATGCATCTAATGCTATAACTGGAAAAAATCTCAGAAATATATCTCCCAGCATTCATATGACCATAGTAAAAGCTCTGTACACATGTGACTGAGTGTAACCATTAGGCAAATGTTGAGGATGAAACACTAAATGATGTGCACATTTGACAATCAAACTTTTGGTTTTATTGGTATTGACTATCAAATAATTTAACTCAGAAGATAAGTTTACTTTGAAAATTAAAAATCCCAATGTCTTGTGGGCATGTGTGTGCATGTGTGAGTGTGCATGTGTGAGTGTGCAGTGTGTATACTGGAAAATTGCCAGTGTTCTACCATATGTTCTCAAAAACCAGTTATTTTGAATAGTTGAAAAAAAATCCCTGCACCTTCAGGTAGTCAAGTGATCTTCTTATTATACTGCATCTGATAAATCACTTGGTGCTATTGTGGGCACGAGTATATAAAAAAAACTGGCACTCCTCCTACCTTCCTTTGCCAACACATAAATACCCATAGAAACTCAATATTATCTTAGGATGAAGACCAACACATTTTCTCTGGGATTATTTATACTACTTATATGGCCAAACTTTTTTTTTGATAAATATCCTTGGTTATTTTTAGTGATCAAGAGGATCATTCTGTTCTCTACAGAAATTCTCTCTTCAGAGCTCTGATATCTCTGGTGGGTTTCTCATACGTAGAAAAGGGGCAGTAACACTTTTTCCCATTAGTGGAGTTCAGTATAAGGCTATTGCATCTGGACCCCATGGTAGAAGGATCAATTATCAAAATGACAAATGTACCCTTTTATAAGGCAGTCTCCCTCAGAGTTTTCACGAAAGATAGAGTTATAGAGATGCTTTGAGTACCAGTTGTTAACACTTCTCTTTCTTTCTTCCTCAACAATTATGTATATCTATATTTAATATTAATGAAGGGGTATAGTTTCATTTTTTTTTTTTTTGAGACAAAGTCTTACTTTGTCACCCAGTCTGGAGTGCAGTAGTAGCTCAACCCCGGCTTCCTGCAACCTCCACCTCCCAGGCTCAAGGGATCCTCCCACCTCAGCCTCCCGAATAACTGGGACTATAGGTACACACCACCATGCCTATCTAATTTCTTGTATTTTTGGTAGAGATGGGGTTTCACCATGTTGCCCAGGCTGGGCTCGAACTCCTGAGCTCAAGCAATCTGCTTGCCTCGGCCTCCCAAAGTGCTGGGATTACAGGTGTGAGCCACCATGCTCAGCCTGAAGGTGTATAATTTGTACAAGCACCAGAAAATGATGCACCCAGCCTATTGGGTGGTTGTATCCAAGACAATGCTCTTTCAATCAGTGAAATTATTGTTTAGGGTCTTCAGAACTCTTAAACACATCAATAAACTTGAAGATAGATACAACATTAAAATGAATTATAAAAGTTTTATCCTTTTTCATTCATTTGAGTATTTACTGTCCACTTACTTTGGGATAATTACTGTTATAGGCACTAGAGATCAAATATAGATTTTTTTTTTTAAAGACATGGTCTCTGCCCTCAAGGAGCTGACAGTCTAATAATATTCAGAGACCCCCATGGCTAGGAAACAAGCTTGTCAGACAGATTGGTTAGCTTTTTAGTTCGTGTTTTGGGGAATTATCTTAATACTTTGACTATATCAAGGCTTAGTTAGAAGAGGTAGCTTGGAGCAGGAAGAGTAAAGAAGAGTGAATTCAGTGCATTTATTTTATAATTTACCAAGGTCTAGTCCTACCATTATTCTCACTACCATCTTTGCCCTAAAGTTAGTCAGAAGATATTAAAAGCCAGAGGATAGAAATACATACATATACATATATAGAGCTGTACTCTGCTCAGGACAAAACTGTAAGAGGATATGATTCCATCTGTAAAACTATTTTCTTCAGAAAAGCAAGATAACACATTCACTGAAGGTCTTTGACATAAAAAAGAAGTCCTCTGAGAAAAGTCTAATGGTCTGTAATATTTTTATTCACTGTTTGAAAGCTATTATAGCAGTCCCAAACAGGTCACAAAAGTAGGGGAACAATGACTTAAGTATAACCATTGCTACAGCAGAGACACGTATGAATACCATTCACAGTATTTAGCCTAAAGAACCATGGCATGTGTTTCTTCCCTCTCTAACCCTGCCCATGTCCACCTCTTCCTTGTGGCTATCTATCTTCCTTAATGCAATCGTTTAGGTAAAATGAGCTGCTTTGCAGCTCCACATGTTGGTGTTCACAGCTGTTCATGAGCCAACAGGATAAGTATCTATGGACATTGCAATATCTTTGCTTGGATGGACATTGATGATATTGAAGAAAACGGTCAGTTACTGAGGGGAAATCAATCACGTGTACATATTTGTTGATGTCTTGGTGAAGTGAAATCATTAAGCAAGAAGTGAAAAAACACCAGGACTCCATTTATGCTTCTAGACTTTGCGTAAAATGAAGCAGGGTGATAATAGGGGCAGTAATAGTGGCCAGGAGGAAGGGAAGAAGGAAAGATCAGCCAATGGTTTTAACAAGACAAGCAACAGTTTCACAGAGGGCATATGTTTACTCAAGGGGGGAATCATTGTTAGGTTTGGATTCCAGGCAAAAAAATTATCTTCCCTCCAAAAAGCTGTGGAATAATCATGAACACCTCCATCCTCTCCTCTCACACCATTTCAATGCAGCGACTCTGTTTTCGGGAACCTGAAGAACCTGCAATCCAGGCTCTCCAAATATTAGGCTTCAAGGAACACAGGACCTCTTGAAATTATAGTCAAAATATGTGTGTGTGTGTGTGTGTGAATGCGCGTTTTCTACTGAAAAGGTTTATAACTTTCATTAACTTCTCACAAAACACTCTGAGCCTCAAAGTCCAAAACTCCTGCTATTGATAAAACATTGCTTTCAGAGAGCACAGGGACAAAAGGATTCAGTAGGGATCATGAGTAGTACAATATTACCTAACCTGATATTTTCAGAATATAATTTCTACAGAAATCACTGGATAAAGAGAAATTACTTAGAGACTGCCCTTTGCACAAAACATAAACAACTCCTTAAACTCCATACCAAGAGTTCTCAAGCTGGAAGTAGTTACCTTAGAGCAGTGGTCATGAGACGAGCAATTTGGAGACCAGAAAATTAGATTTAAAGTTGCCAGATCACTTAGTCCCTTAGAGACTCTTCATTTTTGTGGGGTTTCTTTGTTTTCATTTTTGTTTTTTATTTTGAGACGGAGTTTCGCTTAGTCACCCAGGCTGGAGTGCAATGGCTTGATCTCGGCTCACTGCAACCTCCTCCTCCTGGGGTCAAATGATTCTCCCGCCTCATCCTCCCAAGTAGCTGGGATTACAGGCATCCGCCATCATGCCTGACTAATTTTTGTATTTTTAGTAGTGACAGGGTTTCACCATGTTGGGCAGGCTGGTCTTGAACTCCTGATCTCAGGTGATCCATCTGCCTCAGCCTCCCAAAGTGCTGGGATTACAGACGTGAACAACCATGCCTGGCCATTTTTGCGTTTTAAGCTATCGTTTGTTGGGCAACTACCATATGCCAGTAATTGAACTAGACACTATATGTACATTAATTTACACATTTCATTTTCACGTGTAACACAATGTTTAATAAGCTTGTCCCTGATTCTTGGGTGTGTTTCCAGAGACCCTAAAAGCCAAGAATAAGTAAACAATCAATGGCAAGCACTTCCACAGCCCAAAGCAAAATGCTGGATCACTGATACAAGACAGACTACAAAATAGTAAAAGCAGATCTTCATTAGCCACTCACTCACCTCCAACCTTTATAAGAGAGCTAAAGAGGCCAGTGATTTTGGTGGGGATCATTTCGGAGTGAGTTGCTGATATGCCTTTGACTTTCCCTGACTCACCACCACCCCTCCCCATAGAGGAACATGGTGGAGCGCTTCACTCTCACTTGTACCAAGTGACAAAGAGAGGCTTCAGGAACATTCCTTAGAGGATTTAGCATGTGTTCCATAAGGCTGGGGAGATCCAGGCTGAGGTTATTCTTGCTAGGAGAAATCAAAGGTAAGAGGCTGTCTATAGCAGAAAGATAAAGGGGATGTGGTATGGAGAGCAAGCCACACTTCTATTCATGGCATGGGTCTTTGCCATGGACCAATTGTGGGGTTTATGGAAGAGAGGTAGCCAGGGGTTGTTTGGACAGGGACTCTGCCTGAGAGGACTATCGGGAGATGTGATAAATATCACAGAGGAAAGAATCCCCAGAAGCTCAAGTGTTGAATGGAGAACCATAAATGCCCTTTTAGAGGAGAGGCATGGCCTGCCACACTAGAAGTGCATTCTTATGTCCTCAGTGTGGAATCTGAGAGTCTGCTTTGGACAACATGTCTAATCGCCAATACCACTTGACAACTGTATCCATCAGTCGAGACATATTTCTCTATCTTTCTTATCTCTCTTCTACATACCATGTTGGAATATACCAAAGCACTATCACATAAATAGGGAAGGAGGTAAGGCAAGGAAAAAAAAGCCCACTTTTTCCCCTTTTTGTGTGTAGGCTTTCACTCTTGCAGTAGGTTTGAGTTGGTGCTGGAGAGAAGAGTAATTAGACAAGAGCTGAAGGCTTGTTATTGTGGTGGATGAAACTAGATTGGACTTTTAGATCATCTAAAAATAATGTGACCATATACTCTGATTTGCATAGACCAACTTTGATTTCACCTGATGCCCTTGTATAGATAATAAATAGCCATCCTTTCACTTTCAACAGTGAGATGAGTTGGATGATAATTTATATGGTCACTCAATCCAAGAGCGATTCTGAAATTTATGGTACCTGATTGGAAATTTCATCCACTGATGATAGAAACAAGTGAATATTCCAGAAACAAAGTGGAGATGGTAGGAAAGGATTGTTTGCTTCTAACACATAAAGTAATGTAAGAGGATACTGAGTGAGAACAAAGGGGGAAATATGGTCATAGTGTATCATTAGAAAATATTTATAGTAAACTTTATAATTGTCTTTCTAGATTGTAAATGCAGTCCTCCTCAAGAGATAGTTTTTATGTCTTGATCTTATATCTAGGTAAATATTATTTTCTATGGTTACATAGAGATATCAAGATCTATTGGAAACTCTTGATCATTACAATCAAGATTCTGTTGACCAAAATGGACAAAATCATGCAAGCAGATTGTGCTACACAATTTTTATCTACAGGAGTTATTTCTATCCAGATGCATTTTTCATTACATAAGAAGACAAGAAAACTGAGAAAAAACTCTAAAAAATAAATTCTTGCTCAGCTAAATTATGCTTAGAAAATATTCTGTCATTTCAACTAAAATATCTTGGTTTTATGTATGGCTTTTCCCTGAAAATGACATTAAAAAATCGTGGGAAATATATAAATGTTTTAGTTGTATATTGCATAGTAAAAGTACAATTTATCATAGAAACCACTCACTTCTATCAAAATAGTCTAAGGAAACAGGTGTAGAATAGATTATATTCCATTTAAAACATTGCTTGCTTTATTGTTTTTAAATAGGCTTCTGTGAAACTGCACCCGCTGGGAAAAAAATGAAATCAGAATGAATCATACATCCAAAGGTCATTGATCTAAAAATATAGGTCTTGTAAAATGAATAAACATATTCTATTTTGTGAAAGCATCAAGTGAGAGGATTTTAAGATCCTTCCAAATCATTTAAGTCTCCCAGGTTGTTAATTAATTTATTAGGAACAGAGGAGGCAACCACTCTAGTGCCCTGTCCTCCTGGGGAAGCAGAGTAGATAAAAGGTGATCCTGCTGAGGAAGGATAGAGATCAAAGGCCTTAACCTCTCCCTAGGAGAGAGAGAGAAGCATATGTGCAAAACAAACAGGAAAGTTCAGCCCTAACTCTTGATTGCTTCCATTGAAAGCAGACTTAGTAGGTCCTCAGGAAATACTGCCTAGGATGATGAGAAGCATGCAACACTTCCAGCCCAGAACAGAAAATTGACCAGTGAAAACAGAACTAGTAGTTGTTGACATCCAAGAATTAAACAAAATTCTGAAAAGAAATGAAAAACAGACGTTTCTCATGTAGAGCCTTCCACAGTTTTTATGGAGAGGGAGAATGATATTAAGAATACCAGGGGTCTACCTGTGTTGCTGGAGGGAGCTAACAAGAACGTACTATTTGCCAAGTGTATTTTTCTTTTCAGATTTTTTAAACTGAGCCCTTAATCAGCAGACACCTTTCTTTGATGAGTATTAGAAGATACTTAAGGCTGGGCGCCGTGGCTCACGCCTGTAAACCCAGCACTTTGGTCAGACAACCAGGCGGATCACGAGGTCAGGAGATCGAGACCATCCTGGCTAACACGGTGAAATCCCGTCTCTACTAAAAATATAAACAATTAGCCAGGTGTGGTGGCACGCACCTGTAATCCCAGTTACTCAGGAGGCTGAGGCAGGAGAATCGCTTGAATCCAGGAGGCGGAGGGTGTAGTGAACCAAGATCACGCTGCTGCACTCCAGCCTGGGCGACAGAGCGGGACTCTAGCCTCAGAAAAAAAAAAAAAAAAAAAAAAAAAAAAAAAGTATGTAAGATGTATATTGTCGAGTTTTGGATAGCTTGATGTAAAAAGCTGCCTTGCATCACTGAGGCTTTTCTTATAGTGGTGATTTGGTGTGAGAAAAGAAAGAAAAAAGTGTTCTAATTGCGTTTTGATAATACTGCTTATTTGTGAATAAATATACATATTTACAGTGGAGTAATCAGTGGTTGGGGCAGTGAGATCTGTATACCCTGGATGCAGGCTATTTCAGGATATGCCGTCATTAGAGAATTAAAAACAATAATAAAACAAATAAAAGCCAGGTGACTTTTATTACCACTACGTGCTGGTAATCGTAAACATTAACAGTAATAAAATACTCTTCCCGGCCAGACTGAACCCCTCCCTCCACTGACTTCCTCACACCAGGGGATATGTGTACGTGTTTGTGTGTGTGGGTGTGTGCATATTTATATACGTGAAAAGCTGCAGGCACACTCACATAAAAAGACCCACATGAATATCTCACTTTAGTAAGAAGGAGCTTACTCACATGTAAAATGGTAGAATGACCCTCTAAAGTTCAAGGATAACCTGGTCCAGTACTCAACACTAGCTTGCCACAAAAGCTTATTATGTCATTGAAAAGATAACTTTTTTAAAATGTTTTTTTTTAAAAGAAAATCTCTTTATAGCATTGATCTCTTAACCATGAGCTAAATCTCCATTTAGTATTTGAAATTGTGCAGGATCATGGATGCAAACTAATTTTCCCAATGTCACACATTTTCTAAATGGTAAGGAAGGAAATTGCATTCAGGTCATCTCAATTTAATACGTTACTATGCTTCTAATAAAATACGATTATTTCAGCAAAGTGTTTTGTTTTCCCAAACTCAGTAAATGATTTCTTTTTGTTTAAATCTTATTAACTCTTAAATTAATAAAGGTATATGTTTGAAATTCACTAAGAGTTCTTTTACTTATATTGAATCAAGAAAAAACTATTTTAAAATTAATTTTATTAAAATTAGTTTTAAAAAATTTCCTCTAAAAAAATGGGATACATGTGCAGAATGTGCAGGCTTGTTACATAGGTATATGTGTGCCACAGTGGTTTGCTGCACCTATTGACCCATCCTTATGGATAGAAGAATCAATATTGTGAAAATGGTCATACTGCCCAAAGTAATTTATAGATTCAATGCTATTCCCATCAAACTACCATTGACATTCTTCACAGAATTAGAAAAAACTATTTGAAATTTCATATGGAATCAGAGAAGGCCCCATATAGCCAAGACGATCCTAAGCAGAAAGAACAAAGCTGTAGCATTACACTACTTGACTTCAAACTATACTACAAAGCTACAGTAACCTAAACAGCATGATACTGGTACCAAAACAGATGTATAGACCAATGGAGCAGAACAGAGACCTCCAAAATAACACCACACATCTACAACCATCTTATCTTTGATAAACATGACAAAAACAAGCAATGGGAAAAGGATCTCCTATTCAGTAAATGATGCTGGGAAAACTAGCTAGTCATATGCAGAAAACTGAAACTGGACCCCTTCCTTACACCTATACAAAAATTAACTCAAGATGGACCAAAGATTTAAATGTAAAACCCAAAACCATGAAAACCCCAGAAGAAAACCTAGGTAATACCATTCAGGACATAGGCATGGGTAAAGACTTCATGAAAAAATGCCAAAAGCAATTGCAACAAAAGCTAAAATTGGCACATGGGATCTAATTAAACTAAAGACTGTCTACATAGCAAATTTTATTTAAATTCTAATCCAAGCTTTCTTTGTACATACATGAGGACTATCAAATTGCAGTTCCCCAAAATAACTTGTGATTTGTCTCATTTGTTTATGAAGACATAAAAATAAAACACTCATGATCACAAGTGTCTACACACTTGCATGTATGTGTGTGTATATATTTGTGCTGCCTATGATACACTTAGTCAGTCAATATCACATGGGCTCTCAGTCATTAATTTCTATAAAACTGGTAAAAAGTAAAGTTCAAGAACCTGCATTTTCACAGAGACTATCGGAACATAATTTCCAAAATACCTAATTGACAAATACAAATATCTAAAATGTTTAGTAAGGGAAAATCTGTCTTTAATATTGATTTCTGTTTTGCTACAAAATAGCTCTAATTTAGTTGTTTTAGAATAAATATGTACTGATGGAAACATTATCTTACATAATCACTCTGATAAATACATTCCATCATATTCAATGGAATACAATTGACTGATATACAGTTATTGGAGAAAATGGACCCATAAGTCTATGTCTATATATCATTTTGTTCAGTCCTTCTGCAGGGTGCTGTGGGAACACAAGTGAAGGCCACCTATATCCAACTGGGTGTTGTAGAGTGTGGCCTAAAGTAGATTATGAAAGTGAAGGATTTAGCTAAAGGAAGAAAGGGGGAGTAGGGCCAATGGTGACTCAAGCAGAGGGAAACATCCCTGGTGATGTCATGAAGGTACGATGGAGCATGACAAGGCTAAGGAAAGCAATCTGGTTATATCTAAAACATAGGTTGCATGGATCAGTGTGGAGGAGTTAATGCTAGATGACAGAGAGTAGACAGATGTAGTGTGTTAACAAAAGAAATTTGAATTTATGTTGCATCTGTGGGGAAATAAAGCAGAGGCTGATAGTACACAACCCGAATCTTTTTTCTTCTTTTGTCATAGCTTGCCTATATTTCAGCCCCACTCAGAACAGGATGTAGCCATATGACTGAATTCCAAGAAAGAAAAGTGGCAGTGATAGGTGCCTCTCCTATGGGGGTCTTCTTCTGTCTCATTTGGATGGCGATGTTCTGAATAAGCTTGGCTGTCATGTGTTGAAGATGGCAGAGCCTCTATCAGCCTGACTGATACCAGCGTAACACTAGATGTAAAAGATGACATTACCAGTGCTTGGGTTATGACAGCTGGGTCTAATTGTTAAAGTAGTTTGGGCAATCCTAAATTGGGAATAAACTGAAGGATTGTAATCTGGGTTGTATTATAATCCGATTTGTATTTGGGAGCTATATCTTTGGCAGGAAGGATAAGGATGGAAGGAGTCATTTAGAAGGCTACTGTAGATAATCCATATTTGAGATGGTGAGGACTTGGACCAAGGAAGAGAATTAGAATGTTATATCTAGCCCACCTCTCCTTCCATCCTCACTCCCTCCTTCCCTCCTTCCCTCCCTTCCTTCCTTCCTTCCTTCCTTCCTTCCTTCCTTCCTTCCTTCTTCCTTTCCTTCCCTCCTTCCTAATTTTTTTCCTTTACTTCTTTTCAAATCTGAGGTAAGGTTGCGTACATATGCCAAGTAAAAAGGCAATGGCAATTGGGATAAGTGAGTAATTCACAAACCCAAGACCTTTAGTAAGTAAACCTGTAAGAGCTGGTGATTGATTGGGTGTGGGGGATGAATAAGAAGAAGAAATCTAGAGTGACTCACAAGCCTCTGGCTTCAGTAATTGGTTAGATACTGTGTAGGGAATTTAGAGAAAAAGCATTGTTAGGAGGAACAGTAAAAATGTTCTATATTAAGCATGTCGACTTTGATTTGGCTGTAAATCACTGAGGAACCAAGGAGGATATGTCTAAGAGATAATTCTATTTGGAGTTCAGGCTGGAGGTCTGGGATGTTGACAAATTTTGCACTGTCATTTCTGTATGAAGCAATAAAAACTAGATGATGAGATGCTACGGGTCCTCAGACTGATGACGAGAAATAAAAATTTATAGATAAACAGAATAAAAAGAGATAACATCAGAGAGTGAGAAGATGTGAGCAGGGAGGTTAGAAGGAGAGCAAAATAGCATAGTAGTAATCACCAAAGCTGAAGAGAGAAGTTCAAGATTCAAAATTCCACAGAGAAATTAAGATAAGGACTAAGAATAATGCAATAGACAATACCTCAAGGAGGTTATCGTTGACTTTATAAAGGGCAATTGGAAAGAAATGCTGGTGACAAAGCCTGATTGCAATGTATTGAGCAATAAATGGATGGAAATGGAAACCAAAAGTACAGATACCGCTTTTAACAGCTAATGATGATTGGGCAGTAACTACAGAGGGACATTGCATCAAGAAAGAGATGGGCTTTTTTTTTTTTGGCTTTGGATTGAGAACCCATTATCATGATAATACTATAAAAATAAGAGAAACTTTTAAAGATATGGAGGGAGAGATGACACATGATGGAGTGAATCCCTAAACTCATGGGAGAAGAAAGGTGAATAGATTAAACTTGGGCAGGTAGTGCTGCCTCTTCCGCTGCTGAGAGAAAAGAAAGAAAGTAAGAACTGTAAGTTTATGCAGACTATGGAGCAAGCCACCCTTTGATGGTTTCTCTTTTCTGTGATATAGAAAATGAAACCATTTGCTGCGAGAGGGAAGGTGATGTAGTAGTGGATTTTGACTTTAAGGACAAAGTTCGGAGAAATCCCCTGAGAGTAGTGGGAAAGCACACAGACTAGGACCTAAAGGAAATTGCTAGGTTGCACCAAGGACCCAGGTGGAGTTGGATACCAAGCCTTTGCGGGGGCACCTACCTCCTCTCTTGTGTGATTTTTTTTCTACCCTTGGCAGGATAGTTGAGATCCATTGGCAGAACAGTCATCTGATTGCTTCAATCCAGGGTTGAGGCTCACAGAACTTTGCAGATGAATGAATAAGGTAGCAAAATATGTAAGTAATGATGAATGAGATCTCTGCTAAAATGTCATGTGTGGATGTAGCTAATAATTTTGGCCTGTAAGTTACATTAGATTGTGTTATATGCAGTGTGGAAATAATGCTTTGGCACATAATATGGAAATACAGTATCAAAGAGGCGAAAAAGAAAAGTCTGCTTTAATGGTTGACTTTCAGAGCATGAAACTTGATTTAAAATATAACGGTGTTACTCGTGTATTTTACTACTCTCTTTACAGTCTTTAAGAGCTGTCCTAGACTAATGTTTATCTGCTTAACAGATCTTCCAGAAGACAGCAGTGAATTCCATCCTGACGTGCTGGTTTGTCTTCTTATGAAAACAGCCTAAGTTCTTGAACTTGAAATGGTGATAACATATTTTCACTTTTCACATCTTTTGGGTTTTATTTGGCTCCACTTTGCTCTTAGGAGGGGACAAAGCACCAGAGGGAATACACACATATTTTTGAAAATTTTCCTCTTGGCTTTCTTAGTTAACCTACTGCTTGTGATGCAAAATCATTGTATCTGATTTAAAATAGAGTGCAAAACCTCATCATCATAAGAAACGTGGTGCTAAATTTAAACTGGGAAAGTACTTTACTATCAGAGAAATATTCTATTTCTTTCTCTTAGTAATAATAGAAAGTGACATGTCTTTGCCACTAGCTGACTTTTGCGTGTTGCTTTTCTTGCCAATAGCCACAGGGTTGTATGTTGATCCTGATGGATGGTGACACATATTGGTAATTATGTTGACATGAATTCTCTTGACCCCCCCTTCATGGGTAGAGTGTGGGGTGGGATATTTTTTGTAGTTTTAGCTATGTGCCAAACTAAGTCTTACATACTTACTTAGTGATTTATGTGAGAGTCTTTTCACATTTGTGCTGTGGTGGCTTAGTTTTTTTTGTGTTGAAAAGTATATTTATGAACATATATCTGTATATATGTAGGTAGGTATGTATGCTTTGGGGCTAACATTGTAACATTAACAAATTACTACAATTGATAAAAATAACTGTGTGATTATTTAGTATTTCTGTGGCAGTTGCTATGCTAAGTAAATTATATATGATAGAATTTCATGCTCAAAATAAGCCCAATATATTGATGCGGAAGCTAAGACTCAGAGGTATTGTAACTTGTCGAGGACATATACCATTAGGTAGATGAGTCAGAGATGACCCTAAAGTCCAGATTTCAAACACACACTCAACTACTTTTCTTAAATTTTTCTCAGAAAACCTTGTAAGAGTGAGTACAGTTAATTAAGCAAAGAAAATGTACTTCCAAATGGTATATATTTGAATTTCATAATTTATGGCATCAAATGGCAAAGCTTTGTTAACACTTGTCTGTACTAAATGATTCCATTAACTGTTCCTTAGGAAAAATAGTTGTAATTGTAAGCATTCTTAAAGCTATATCCTTTATTTTCCCCTTGTTTTATAGATTATTTGATACTTAGTTTATATGTGTCATTTATGTTTACTCTTTATGTTCATGAACACAGATGAAGAAATTGTAGATGGGAATCAAAGGTCGGTAAGAGGTAAATATTATCTGATCAACTTAACTGTTATGTTGAAGGTTATTGTATGGAATTCTAAGGTCTCCAAGAGACAGTTGCTTTCTAAAAGAAAAGCTAATAAGAAATAATACTTATTAAATGAGGCTAATCAATGGAATATTCCACAGTGAACTCTGATTTATAACTCTATGGATGATTTAGGTGTGGAAATACAAAAAATAAGGGAATGGTGTCTCTACCTTCTGAATGGAGTGAATCAGATACCACTGTCACAATGTTCTGCGTAAAAAGGAAGAAAACCACTTTGTTATACTGACACTAGACTAAGCATTTCTGGTTTTGTTTTTGAATTTAATATTCTCAAAACTCTGTGAAGAAGGTATTATTGTACCCATTTTAGGTGAGGGAGTTGAAATTTGTAGAGATTATAGTCAAGATTGTACGGTCGTAGCAGAATTTGACTCTAAAGTCTGCTCTTGAACCTATGTCATGCCATCTTCCAAGGATTATATAAAAGAAGCATTTCTTGGTAAGAATTGATTATTGTGTCTTCGGCCCTGTCTATGAGAAGTATTCTAGTTTGCTTAGCAGTCACCTCTGCCTGCAACACTGAGGACCCATGCATTGATTTTTATCAGCTTGATGCAATTGCCCTTTTATATCCCTGATTCTAGATCTGCAAAGCAATCTTTAAATGATAACTTCATTTTCACTGTATATGTTTCTTATTAGGTGAACAATACATAAATCATCTATATGAGTAAAATTTGGGATTGTCTTTATGCAACAGTGTTTTATACATTTGGGTAATGTATGTCAGTTTTCCATTGACTTATCAACTCTATGATGCATGACAATGTTTTTATACCTGAAAAGGTAAGAGCCAGCTTCTGAACCACCATGATCATCATGAAGTCAAAACACCTGTGAAGGTTGGCCTGCACCAAACTGCCACGTTTAACTTATCTTCTAACCTTAACACATCACACAAATAATTTTGAAAAGAAGCCTGAGACAGTCGTTCATGGTTGTTAGTCAAAAAAAAAAAAAACAAATCACAAATGTGTGAGAAAGAAAGAATACGGAGAATTATACTTGGAGTCAGAAAAGCAAGAACCAAAACTTACAAGCCTTATTTAGATTCAATTATTTTAATCATCTGCTCTCCAAACTGGAATTTCCCACGACACTGTGAGAAGTTCTTTGCGGATAACATACCTAAAAATGTTATTATAGGAACCAAGCCCCTTTAAAACTGATAATTTAATTTCTGAAGTTGGCAAATTCCATAGAAAATATTACACACTTGCTTGTCAAGTTTATTTGCTGGAAAAATATACTCTCCAAAGAAAATAAAGTTCAAGATGACATCGAAGAGAATTTTTCTTAAATGAGGTTAATGATATTTGATATGGATGTACTTTACATTCTCCAATTATAAATAAATTATAAATGATTTGCACCTACTCCTCCTCCCTCCACCTCCAATATTGGAAAGAAAACAGTAAAGAAAAATAATTTAGTTACCCATGCTGTGCTATTTTTATTTCAATCGATCTAATAGATAGAGAGTATGTTAGATTGAAAGTACAATAAATAATTAGAATTATCATCTTTAAACAGACACAATTTTAACCCTAATCCTCATTTTCCCTCCACACAATTAAAACCAAATTAAGCTTCTTGGCAGGGGTAGGCAATGATAGATTGTGGTGAAGAGACAAAAAGCTCTCTTATGTAATAATTGCATCACCTTAACTGAGTTTCTTTTTTTTTTTTTCCTTTGAGATGGAGTTTTGCTCTTGCTGTCCAGGCTGGAGTGCAATGGGGCAATCTCGGCTCACTGCAACCTCCACCTCTAGGGTTCAAGCGATTCTCCTGGCTCAACCTCCTGAGTAACTGGGATTGCAGGCACCCACCTCCATGCCCTGCTAATTTTCTTGTATTTTTAGTAGAGATGGGGTTTCTCCTGGTCAGTCAAGCTGGTATTGAACTCCCAACCTCAGGTGATCCACCCGCCTTGGCCTCCCAAAGTGCTGGGATTACAGGCGTGAGCCACCATGCCCGGCCAAGTGAGTTTCTTTCAACATCTCTATGCCTCAGTTTTCTTATCTGTTAGTAGCTAAGACTTATGATTTTCCTATAAATTAGTACTTGTTATGTGTTTAGACTAGTGCCTGGCACTGTAGGGAACTTCTAAAATATTTTTTTACCTTCTCTACCCTTCTAAATTCATGACTGAGGCTGCTATAACAAAATATTAACAAGAGAAATGCACACGAATATATTTAATGTATATTTTACATTGTAGGGAGGTTTCCTAAGAAAATAAAGACATGAAGAAACAGTTAAAACAGAGTTTTTTTTAACAGTAGGTTTGATGTAAAATGGAGAGTCATGGAAAAATATGATAGCACGAAGTGGGTGTGAACTAAATGTAACAAACTGAGGGACAGTTAGCACAGCTGGTTTATTCAGAGTCCTCTCTGCATCCCTTCATCTTTGGAGAAAAGGATGTTTTTTCCCTCCCAGTATAAGAAGTGCACCTCTCGCATCCTCATATGAGAGGGTCTTCTGACTTGCTTCAGGGAAAGGTCAGAAAATTCCTACTAAATTTCATGAACTGCTTCAGCGGAGAAGGGCAGGGAAAGGTCAGAGAGACCTTCTAGCTTCTGCCATTTTTTCAAATTCCTTTAGCTTAAAATATTCAGTATGCCAAGGTGTCATCTTTTGGGGTAGAGTGCCCTGAACCCTATCGGTACATAGAAAATGTTCCACTAAATGTGAGATGTATAGTTCATGGCTTTCTTTCATTGATAGCTGTACAGAATTTATCTTTCCACTGATTTCCCATTTGATTTCCACTTCTCTATCAGTACCACTTTGCAAGAATTCATTGTAACAATGTATATGCAATGGTACTGTGGCTTAGTTGTGTTCATTACTGACTCTGCTTCAGCACTCTCCTCTACTCCCAGTTCCTCTACTCCTCTACTCTCATCACACTTATGGTGACTGATATTATTGAAAATGTCAAGATTTCTCGTCTGTCAATGTATACAAAAGCTGTGCTTCTGCCATATTCAGGTGCTTTGGGGGTTACCAAAATAAGATAAGGTTCCTATATGCAAAGAGCTCACAGTCTAGTTGGGGGGAAGGAGACACTGAAAAACCGTAAACAAGTATGAGAATGCTAAACATACAACGGGAAAACTCAAGAAAAGTGCTCCCTTGGGGAAAAATAGTATTTCCAAGCACAGTTGTGGCTAAAATTATTTCTGTTGTTGAAGTTATATCTAGTGTATATATTTCTAATCAGTAACTACCAAAATCTTAATAGGCTTTGAAGATAATTAACCTGAAATGTGCATGATATATAATTAACTTTTAAATTTTAGTGATCCTAAAGATCCTAATATCCTAGCTCTTTGAGATATTATACAGAATAAAGGCCTCTGCACTTTTCTTGCTTAAAATTTTTAAAATATATTTTCTAGTTCTTTTCTGAGATAATAGACAAGCATTTTATGACTTGCTCTTTTGGCTTATTACTACCTATTCCCACTTAAAAAAAAATTATTATCCCTTAAAAGGAGAGGTGGCCTGTCTTACAGTTTCTTCTTTACCTTCTGCAGCCATCCACTAGTGCAGATTCAAGTGTCATGAAATCACTTTCATCTCTTTTATTATGATTTTCTGATAATAGTCTCTCTCATGTGGAGAAATGACAACACTTCTCTCATGATAAACCATTTAGAATTCTGTATTCCTAGAGTCAGAAGGGCATTGAAGTTCAGCTCAGGCCACTTTGGTTATGGGAACTAGAGTCTGGTTACTTTATGTTTTCAAATTTGATACTTTTTTCTCTCAGTAAGTTATTTCTAAGTGTATACATAAAATGGATAGCTTTTTAATCTGTGGCTTTCAAACTTACTAGCATCATTACATCTTGACTTTTGCTAGATTTTACAATACTTCTCTTAAAGAGATCTCCTATTCTTGTGTCTTTCAGTGACTTAAATGTCTCACATGAATCTAGATAATCACAAAAACAATGAACCTATTTTGTTTTCAATATTTTTGAACATTCATGAGGATACTTGAGATGGATAATAAAAATCTTTCATCATCCCATCCCTGAAAATAACTTGTATTTTTGAACACCTACTAACTGCCACATAATACACTGTGTCTTAGGTGCACTGCAGAAGGTAATTGTTAAAGGTGCACTATACCTAAATTGTTTTAGGTGCACTACAGGTGGTTCTTATGTTAAAGATGAGAATACTAAGGCTCAGAGAAGTTAAGTGATCCATCTGAGGTCATTTAGATGGAAAGTAAAAATATAAATTAGGAACCATTTTCCCATTTATTATTTCATGTGGCATCTATTTATTGCTTATGTAATATATGATAGGCACATTTTTATACATTGGAGATACAAAGGTGAGTAGAAAAAGATATTGTCCCTTCCTTTAGAGGTTACAATAGAATACGGAGGTGGGGGCATTATTCAGGTCATCATATGAGTAAATGTAAAATTTCCTCTGTAATATGTGTTAAGAAGAAAGGAACATAATTGTGCTTTAGGAGGATTGGAGACGTTCCTAGAGAGGAATCACAGAAGGCTGTCCAGAAAGAGGCTCTTTAAGGGTAGCAATGAGAAGGAATTTGGAGGGTGTTCAAGGCAAAGGCATTGCTGTGAATTGTGTCCCCCTAAAAATCATATTTTGAAGCCCTAAACCCCAATATAATGGTATTTGGAGATTAGCCTTTGGGAGATACTTAAATTTAGATGAGGTCAAGAGCAGCCATCATGATGGGATCAGTGCCCTAGTAAGAAATAAGGAAAGATACCTTAGAATTATCTCTCTCTCCCTCTCTCTCCAGAGAAATGTTTTCTCTGTACATTTATAGCTATGACTTAGAGGCAAATATAAGATTTACTACCTCCCCTTTGTAGTACTATAAAAATGATTACAATTCAGATTTCCTGGTATATCTTACAATTGTAATTATAATTTGTAATGCTTTAGCAGAACTCTTCTTATTTTTTTATATAAGCCTTAATTTTTTTCCTTGAAAATATTTTTAATCTTCTAAACGTTTCATAAGCTACTGCTCCAAAGCTAACTATTACGATGCTTTCAACTTATGCTGGGTGATTTTATTTTTTTATGTTTGTACCTATCTTATTGGGTGTTTGTGCAATTCTGCATACTGCACATAGCTCATCTCACGCCGACTCTGGCTCACACTGACATCCTCCTTAGGCACTCATTTCCTGTGTAATGTACTCTCTGCACTCAGTTTTGACCCTATTCTACTAGCTCCTCACTTTTCCCATTCTGCCTTCCCTATTGCTGCTCATGATTTTATTCCCTGACCCTTGCCTCCTTCCTTGTTCTCATTTTCCTTTTCTTCCCATCCATCTTTCCACCATCCCAAATTTATACAGATATATAGTAGAAATGCAACAGGAAAAGATAAAGCAAGAAATAGTGAAAGTAAATGTTAAGGGGCTGAAATGCTAAGTGTCCATGAAACTGTTCATTGAAAAAGTGATGTTTTACTACATAGGTGAAGGAAGTGAGGGAGTGAGTTGTTTGGCCATCTGGGGGAATAGAAGCAGAGACAAAGAGTGCAAAGGCCCTGAAGTGGGATCATCGCTGGTGTGTTTGAGTAAAGCCAGGAGGCCAGATGACTCAAGGGGGTGAAGGGGAGAGGCATAGTAGTAGGAAGGGAAGACAGTGGGATGAGTTCATGCTGGCAAGTAGGTCAGAACAAGGGCTTTGGATTTTATGTAAACGAGATGGGAAGAAATTAGTGGATTTTGAGCAGAAGAGTGGCATGGTTTGTTTTATATGTAGGAAGGATAACTGCCTGCTGAATTATAGGCTGAATAAAGATTAAAGGGCTGCAAGGGTGGAAGTAGAGAGAGATTTAAGAGGCTTTTATAATAATCCAGGTAAAGTGGAATATGTACTGGACCACAAGGGTAGAAGCAGAAATTGTTATAAATAGAAAACTCTGAAATTATTTTTCCTTTGGAGCCAACAGGATTTCCTGATTACAAATGGGGTGGAGGGAGAGGAGTTAAGGATGATTGTGAGGTTACTGACCTGAACAACTAGAAGTATTGCATTGTAATTAGTTGAAATAAGGAAGACTGCAGATAAAGGAAGTTTTGGGGGGAATATTAGAACCCAATTGTGGAAATGTGAAGTTTCAGGTATTTATTAAACACCCTGGTGGAAAGATAAAGTAGGAAGTCAGACAAATGGGTCTAGACTTCAGATCGAGGTTGGAGACACACATTTGACAGTAATCACCAAAAAGATGGTATTCAAAGCTATGTGAGTAGGTGAATATGGGGCATGAATACACAGAAGTGAAAATGGTTCAATGACTGAGTTTAGGAGGACTCCCAAATTCTAAGGTTGGAGGAATGAAGAGGAGGTAGCAAAGGAGCAGGAGAAGAAGCTGCCAGAGAGGTAGGTAGAAAACTGAGAGAGTATGATGTCCAGGAAGCCAAGGGAAGAAAGCATTCCCAGGTAGAGAAATACTCACTGTGCCATATGCTGGGATGAGTCAAGGATAATGATGACTGAGAGCTGAATTTAGGAACATGGAGATTACCAGTGACTTGATAACAATACTTTATGTGAATTGGTAGAGGGTCAAAACCTAACTGCAATGGGTTCAGGAGGCAATGGAAAGGGAGGAATTGGGGATACCAACTATAAGAAACTCTATCCAGAAATGTTGCTATAAAGAAAGAGTGAGAAATGGGGAGATAGCAGGATGGAGAAAGGAATTCAGAACAAGATTTTTGTTTGAAGATGGGAGAACTAACTGCATCTTTGTATATTCATGGTAATGATTCAGTAGAGTAGTAAACAGTCATGTCATCAAAGATAGATGAGTTAGTTCATTCTCACATGGTTATAGAGAAATACTTGAGACTGGGTAATTTATAAAGACAAGAGGTTTAATTGGCTTATAGTTCTGTAGGCTGTACAGGAAGCATGGTAGCTTCTGCTTCTGAGGAGGCCTCAGGAAACTTTCAATCATGGCAGAAGGCGAAGGAGGAAAGACGTTTCACATGGCAGGAGCAGGAGGAAGAGGGTTTGGGGAGAGGTGCTGCACACTTTTAAGCAACCAGATCTCATGAGAACTCACTCACTATTGTGGCAACAATACCAAGGGAGAAATCTAGCCCTATGATCCAATCACCTCTCACCAGGCCCCACCTCCAGCACTGGGGATTACATTTCAACATGAGATTCGGTGGGGATACAGATCCAAATTATATCAATAGAAAACAAAAATAAGAAAGAGGGAAACAGATCTAATGGACACATGAAAGGGTTGGGTTTAGATAAGTGATTCCTCCACAGAAACAGGAGATAAGTCGGCACAAAGAGAAGTAGAAGGAAACAGATAGTAATAAGAGCTCTTCTGACTGCTCCAAGTTTCTTGGTGAAAACAGGAAACAAAGTCATGAGCATTGAAGAAGAGATTGTGGCTGCTTGAGAAGAGAGGGGAGTATGACATCTAGAAGAGCAAGACAGTGAATAAACTGGCAACATATAGTATAACCACCAGGCTGCATTTGGGGCATGGTTTTGGTTTTGGTTAGGGTTCATGAGTTCAGCACATTTGCGTACTTTCCTTCTGCTACATTTACCTGGATGGTGCAGGCATAGAATAGGGAGAAAGCTGATTTAAACTGGGTTGAGTTTTTGCCAAGGCTGTGCAACTCAGCCACAGTGAGACAGAGTTGAAGATGAGAGCAAAGGAATGATGTGATGACAAAATATAAACCAAATAAGGAGGAAAATGAGGACACAAAGGGAACAAGGGGTAGTGAACAGTGATGGAATCAACAGACCGAAAGTTGCAGCCAGACAGAAAGTTTTTGGAAGGTGAATACTAGAAAATAAGATGAAAAAATAGGAGATTACATTAGTCAGGGCCCTCGTGGAAAACAGTTGGAATACTCAAACTGGGCAATTGAGGAAGTTTAGCAAAAAGACTATTTACAAATATAGGTCAGAGTTTAGGCAGCCTACGTGGCACAGTAGTGTAGCACCCTGAGAATACCAGTGGGTTACCACCCATAAGCCTGAAGGGGCAAGAGGAGAAGGGTGCAACCTGAAGAAGGTCGCTGTAAGGAGCAAGTCCTCTGCCAGGATCCCAAGATGGTCCACATTATTGGGCAGTCAGGGATTATGAGAATACAAGACTGATTTCATTCTCCTCCTGCCCTCCATTTTTCTAAAATGATTCCCATTAGTTCAATCCATCACGGAACCAGAAGGCAAGAGAGCTTTTTGATGTAATCTGTATAAGACATAGATCAGGAGTGGAGAGTAAATTTGGGGCCAAGCAGTGGGGAGAATAGAGGTGAGGGTGAGATGCTCTCTAGTGCAGGGGTGAAAGTTAGGATAGTTTTTGTTATGGGCTGAATTCTGTCTCCTCAGCATTCATATGTTGAAGTCCTAATCCCAAATACCTCAGAATGTGACCATATTTTTAGACAGGGTCTTTACAAAGGTAAATACATTGAAATGAGGTCATTAGGATGGTCCTAACACAATATGACTGGTGCCCTCACAAGAAGAGGAGATTTGGACACAGGCATGAGGATAAGGGGGACAATGTGAAGACATAGAATGAAGATGGCCAACTGTAAGCCAAAGTGAGAGGCCTGAATCAGATCTTCCCTCGTGACCCTCAGACAGAGCCAACCCTGCTGACATCTTCACCTGAGACTTCTGGCTTTCGGAACTGTGAGCAAATAAAGTTCTGCTGTTTCAGCCGCTTGATCTGTGAGACTTTGGTACAGTAGCCTGAGCAAACTAATACAGCTTGAAGGTGAGATTGTTGATTATCAGTTGTTTAGTAATGGTGATGGTTATTGGAAAGAGTAGCACAAGATAGAATTAGGAGCATGAGGAGAGGTTAAGGTCATAACTGTTTAAGATTGAAATTGTAAGCAATAATTAAGAACATTAAGCTGCCAAAAGAAGAACTCTTGGATAAAGTGCTTTTAGGTATCTAAAAAGCTACTGGGTGAGATTACTCTGAGCTTGGGAGAAGAGAGGCTTACACTCGGCAGGAAATGTTTCATAAGAGATGAGAGGGGAAGGTGAAGGCCATTCGGTGGGTTGAACGATGCTGTGAAAAAGGGGCAAGCCTCACCTCCAAACTCCTCTGAAATAACTTCTCACTAAAACCCATGATTTTGTGACACAGATCCTGCTGCCTTTCTGGTCTTTATTTTCTCTATTTCTCTACTAGTTCCCCTGCCTGTTTCTTTGAGGTTCATATTATACCAGGATCCTCTTTCTGCCAGATTCCCTTCTCTCAGTACAGGTATTCCTACCTGGCTTCACCTATCCAGGGTATTCTGATGGTACCAGAATGTATATATTTACCTCTTTTTAAAAAGAGATTGGTGTCAATCTGCATGGTTTTGGTACTTCAAATGAAACAAGTACAAATGTGAAGTTATTGTTTTTTCCTCTAACTCGTTTCTCCTCCTTTATTATCCACATCAATAGCTTTACTATTTATCCAGTCACTCAAGCTAGAAACCATGCTACCATCTTGAATTCTCCCATGTCTTCACTGACACTCTTATTTTATCTCCACTTTGCCCCAACTTGCCTTTATCTAATTGATTAGTTTTAGAAACATCATTTATATCTCTCTGCTCTACTGTCTCTCGACATTCTTCCTGACATTCTTTACTCAAAGCGCTAATCAGCTTTCAGATTCACACGCATAGGCCAAGGCAAATTTTAAAAAGCAGATGGTGCTATTCAGATATGCTACCATAATTACTTTCTTCTTCCATCATGAATTGGCCACCCAAGAATAGAACTATAGTTTCTTAAACACTAAATAATTCAAAGCAATATGTTAAATATTTTAAATATAGAAATAGTAAAGATGGTGCATTCCTTTCCCCTGCAAGTCCTTTGCTTGGTAAACATAAGGACTAAAGAGTATATAATTTTGAGGTTCTAGATCTAGCATTTAATCCCTTGTTTGTATGAATTCACTTCTTTAGGAATTTGTCTTTCCATGAAATCATCAATTCCACGTTAAGAGCTATGAGAAGTAAACTGAGACAGGTATTATGACTGGAAACGAGGTGGTTTATAGTTCAACTATGTAGAAATGCTATCTTTCCTCATACTAATTTTTTAAATCTAATGCTTTATGAAGATTAAATAAGATGGCATTCAGATTAATATGCACCCAAGGAGAACAATGTAAATATTTCTCTAATGTTGGCACTGTGAACCCTTACTTCTTTCAAAACATTCAGGTTTGGCATCACTGGGAATTACTGGAGAGACTAAAAAGTTTCAGAATATGGATTCAGATTGCACATCTCATTTACCTTGAAATGAGATCAAACGTTGCACAAAACGTTATTCCTAAAAATAGACCTTTTAACATTCTGAATTAAAAGCATAAAACCTGAAGCTAGAAACTGGTTCTGTAATACTGATCCCAGGAAAAGACTTTGCTTATTCTGCTAAAAGTCTAGAACACAGTTTAAAGTGGAAAAAATTAAACTTCATTACAAGAACCAGTGTTTTCATTGGAATCTATTCCTATCTTTACTGGCACATTTGTAAAAGTGTGTTGCACAACTGTTGAGAGACCTGACCAGGGAAAGCTCTGTATAACCAAAATATAAAATCAAATAAATATAGTTACCTGTTAGTCCATGACAGTATCAGTACCTCTCAGTCTGACATGTATTGTCATTGTAGTTTGAGATATCAAAAAGCAATAATATTCAACTTTTTATCTGTTTTGTTTTGTTTTTTTTTTGTTTTGAGACGGAGTCTCGCTCTGTCACCCAGGCTGGAGTGCAGTGGCCGATCTCAGCTCACTGCAAGCTCCGCCTCCCGGGTTTACGCCATTCTCCTGCCTCAGCCTCCCAAGTAGCTGGGACTACAGGCGCCCGCCAACTCGCCCGGCTAATTTTTTGTATTTTTTAGTAGAGACGGGGTTTCGCCGTGTTAGCCAGGATGGTCTCGATCTCCTGACCTCGCGATCCACCCGTCTCGGCCTCCCAAAGTGCTGGGATTACAGGCTTGAGCCACCGCGCCCGGCCTCATTCTCTATATGATGTGAATCCCCTCAAAACATGACAACAGAGCTATAAGGATAAAATAAATAGAATGCTTTAATCTAGATTTGTTATCAATAATTTCTATTTTGCAGATAAAAAGTAATTGCAAAATCTCCAAGCAGTTCATTTAATCAAATGCTGCCTAATCTCTGATCACTTGAACACATAATCAGCTACACACTTCTGCCACTTGAGATTTATTGATTCTTCCCATTAACACAAATACAAGTCCAGGTGATACATATTATAATTATCATAGGTAATGTAATTACTGCATGCAAATTGATTACTATAATTAGTTTATGGTTATTTGTATGAGAGAGAGAAGTAAATTGCAATGCATTGGGGAAAAAAAGATTAAGACAATATATTCCTCAGCAAACAAAGAGGAAGGCACATTAAGTTAACAATATATGTCACCACATGTTTTAAGATATATTAAGTGAACAATTCCTAGTAGCAGATTTTGAAATACTACGGTATGAGGAGGAGAAGGGAGGACTAGATGTGGGAAACAGAGGAAGAGAACATAGAAGATTCAAAGAGAGGAATGGAAAGAGGGGAAAGAAAAAGGAGAGAAAGAGAATAGGAGAAAAGAGAGGAAAGGGAAGAGAAAGCAGCCAACTTCACACAGAAAATTAATCTAATATTATAATAATAGTGCTATGTATTATAGTACTGCTCATCAAAAGAACATAGTTCTTACGATGAATGTTCTTATGATGAGCAATACTATAATAGTGGTATATTCTATTCCAAGATTTTCTCTGGTTTTAAAATTTTAACTTCTAAAAGAATTGGCTTTGATATCCTCACAGCTCATAAATGAGGAAAACAACAAAAGTGCCATTATATCATGGGAGATACAAAGATGAATAAGATATGGTTTCTCTCCAGATAAACTTATTTTTGTGAGAGTTTTTTATAGTNTTTTTTTTTTTTTTTTTAAGAAGGGAGAAATAACTACATACTTGTAGGCTGATGGAAATAATCTAGTAGAGAGAGGAAAATTGTAGAAATAGGAGACAGAGGGAAGAATTGCTGGCGAATGGGATCTAGTGCACATGCGGCAGAATTAGCTTTAGATAAAAACACAGATGGCTCACTAAAGACAGAGTCCACAGGTGCGAATGCTGTAAAGATATGAAGAGGGGAATTGAGAAATACTTTTCTGATAGCTTCAATTTTTTCTTTTCTTTTCTTTTCTTTTTTTTTTTAAGACAGAGTCTTGCTCTGTCCACAAGGCCGAAGTGCAGTGGCTCGATCTCGGCTCACAGCAACCTCTGCCTCCCAGGTTCAAGCAGTTCTCCTGCCTCAGTGTCCTGAGTAGCTGGAATTACAGGCACACGTCACCTTGCCCGGCTAATTTTTGTATTTTCAGTAGAGACGGGGTTTCACCATCTTGGCCAGGCTGGTCTCGAACTCCTGACCTCATGATCCGCCCACCTTGGCTTCCCAAAGTGCTGGCATTACAGGCTTGAGCCGCCTCACCGGGCCCTGATAGCTTCAATTTTTTTTCAGTGACGGGAAAAGAATTTTCTCCGCTGAGACCAACGATGAAGGAAAGCACTGGAAGTCTGCAGAGACGAGACATGGGAAGGCGTCCATTGAGGAGAACGAGAAAAGGAGTAGACTGGGGAAGCACAGTGGGACCACCAGGCCACTTTATGGAATGTTTGAGATTCCCACGCAGCAAGTATTTCACCAACCCCATTTAACTGCTCTGGTGCAGCAGGGAATAGGTGGAAACTTGGATTAATTAGCGCTGTGACTTGCCAAATGAGATAAAAGCAAGAGATTGAAGGATGATTGCATGGGAGTAACTATAATGACAGTGGAATTTAAACTGGATAAGGAGCAAAAAGGAAATGAAGAAGATGAAAGTGAGTGCAAAGCAGGTAGAATCGTAGGAATGGTCTTTTCAGTGCGTTTTGAGGATTTCTGAAGTCCGAGACGTAAAGGGAATGTGCAGGAAGGAAAGGATATGGTCATAAACGAAGTAAAGGAAATAGAAATTATAAGAGGGCTGTGTTTTTTAGTAATGGCAAGTTAGGGTTGTTGAGACAGGTGGAAGACAAATCTTTTTTTTTTTTTTTTTTTTTTTTTGGAGATGGAGTCTCATTCTGTCATCCAAGCTGGAGTGCAGAGGCGTGATCTAGGCTCACTGCAACCTCCCGGATTCAAGGGATTCTCCTGTCTCAGCTTCCCAGAAGAGATCTTCATGGGAGAGAAGCTCTAGAATGCAGGAAATTAGACGAAGTATAAATTAATAGCCAAGAATTTAGACAAGATTGGGGAGCCAGGAACAAACATTTCAGATATTGGGCTTTTGCTGGAGTTGCCACGGATGACAGCATCAGTGAGAAATGAGATTTAAAAATGAAGGATTGTTCGAGGACAGAGGAGGGATGATCTGAAAGCCACAAAGAGGACAAATGGAACACCTACCCCCACTGCAGGCTGGAAGGTAAGAAGGCTGCAGGAGAGAAACAGACAAAAAACTCGTGCCTTGAGAGTGCTTTGGGAGAGCCATTTCCTCAAAGAAGAACATTAAGAGTAAAAATATAATTACTATTGTCAATGAAACTGTTAATTCTTAGAAGATAGTACCGGTTTGTAATTTTTTTTTCCCTCCTGCAGCATCTGGCATAATATGGCATAATATGTTGCACTTAGTAGGAAAAGTTTGTTAAATAGATTTCATTTTATTGCACTATCACTTTACTTCTGCTGTTTAAACAATGGTTGGTTACATTGGACTCAAACTCACGAGGTAAAACTATAATATAATGGGTATTTTATTTCACGCTGTTAGAAATATTTAGTAATCACTGAAGTGGCAAAAAGGAAGATGAAAATATGGCTGTAAGGAATTTATGGTTAATAATGTTGCTGGAAGGATTAAAATGACAAAGTGAGACTAAATACTTTGCAAAGAAGGCTATCTCAAAAATTTTGTAGGTGGTAGGTGGATTAGGTAGAGATAAACACTGACAGAGAACAAATTATACTATGATACATACAATAAGTTAAAACTGAATTACAATTACAGAAATCCTAAGGATAGCATTCACAAGGCATAAGATCAAGCAGTAATCCTGATGAATTTGCAAAGACAAATAGAGCTAAGAGTAAACGTCCTCATTTTTGCCCATGATCTTCCTCCTTAAATATTCTTACTAAGTGAATTGCAAAATCTATGTATTTTGTGAGATATCAGTGAGAAATATTTAAGTACATATTAGTACATTTTTTTCTTTTTTCTGTATCCTAGGAAAATTGGATTGAAAATTGATAAATCCATTTCCATTCATTAGATGGAGTCTTAGTCCTTTCAGTTGTTACATTAAAAAAATACCAAAAACTGGATGGCTTATAAACAATAGAAATTTTGTCACAGTTCTGGAGGCTGGGAATTCCAAGATCAAGATTTTAGCAAATCTGGTGTCTGGTGAGGGCCTGCTTTCTGGTTCATAGATGGCACCATGTCCTTGTGTCCACGTGGTGGAAGGGACAAACAGCCTCCCTTGGGCCTATTAAAATAGGAGCACCAGTTCCAAAAGGCCCTGCTTCTAATTCCATTACCTGAGGGTTTAAGATGTCAACATGAAAATTTTAGGGAGACACAAACATTGAGCCCATAGCAAATGGTATCTTCAGTGGTAGCTCTTACTGAATGGTAGAGTGAAAGTGAGGCAAAAACAGAAACGTAATAAAAAGGCATTCATATATAGACTTAGGAAAGGATGAGAAAATAAATAATATTTTAGTTTTTTCCTGCCTCTTTGATTTCTTTAAGGTTCGTTGATAGGATTGATCAATCATTCCAGACATAAAACATCACTGTTGTAAATATTTTGGAGTATCTTTTTATTCCCTTTTTTTATATACACATTTCCAACAAAATTGGAATCATAATACTCATACCAGTTTTGTATATATCTTAACATTTAATAACTATTTTTCTCTTTTCTAAACATTTACATCATATGATTTTAGTGACTAAATATAGTGTGAGTTTTAACTGTTTTCTGTTATTGAGTGTTAAATTTGTTTCTAGTAATAGGTATTTATGACTTTTCCCTAAAATAATTTTCTGGAAGTATATGCCTTTAAATAGATATTTTAAATTATATGCCAGAAAATTTTAAAAGATTAAAATGTGAAATTCTTTTAGCTCAAGGGCATATTTTTTTTTCAAGTGTACCTAATTGTAAAGAATTGAGTGAATGTACCCATCAGTTCATTGCACATTATCATCATTAGCATTAAGAAGAAGCCAATCTATTCTTTTTGGTATAGTCTTCATCCAATATTTCAATTTCATTTCTCTCCTCCATAGAAAACAATTCTTCTGGTTTGATATATGTTTTGAATACATATGCAGTGTTTAAAAATAATCTGTTTCATATCTAGCTGGTAATTTATTAATTTAATCTGCTATTTACTTCATATAAATTATATCCAAGAAATATTTCATATTCATTTGCTGTTCAGGCAAGTGTGCTTATATCTATGCATGTTTATGTATGTCCATCTGGTTTATTAGTTCTAACTGCATTCTGCAGTTCATAATGTATATCCACCACATTTTAATCTTAATTTATTTAGTAATAAGCACTTTGTTTCCCTCCAAAACACCAGCACCATAAACAGTGCTCATGTATTCTCAGACATGCTCCACCTTCTTACTACGATAGTCAACGCCCACAACAGTCATGAATCTCATTGAGAATTTCTATGGGATATAAAACCTATAAATTGGTAAAGTAGGTCATTGGTTGCTTGCATTCTTAATTTGACTAAATATTACGAGATCGCTTTTCAGAAAATCTTCACCAGTTTGTAAGAACACAAGCAGTGCCTAAGAATTTGTTTCCTAGTGGGTGATATTTTGATATTCTGTTGTTTTATGGTTCTGTTTTGGCAGTAAAGAATAAAATTTATATTAAATTTGTTTCCTATATAAAATGAAGAGAAGATTTGTTGTTACCCAAGGAATTCTAGCTCTGTAAGATTAATTTTAATGCTTAGATTGATTTAAGCCTTGCTTCACTGGGGATAACGAAGACATCCATGTAATTACTAAAGATGTTGGCTAAATCCGTTCATATTTTAAGAAAATAATTTTAAAAATTGTTCAGCACACTTCATTTTCTGTTTCCTTTGGTAATTTTTTTTGAGACACACAAACACACAGAAAAATGATGAGAACCGCAGTTAAGAGAAGCGGTAAATAGAATCCAGCATTAAGAAAACTCAGAGGTTGTAATTGACAGAAAAGGACTTTAATGTAGCTATCATAAATATATCGAAGCACAAAACAACATACAATGATTGCAATGAATGAATTGATACGAAATGTCATCTGAAAAATAGAAACTAAAAGAATCATCAAATAATAGTTCTAGAACTGAAAATTGCAACACATAAATAAAACACTCATTTGATGAGATTAACTGCAGATTGAAGAGAACATAAGAGAGGGCCAGGGAATGTGAAGATAAATTAGTAGAAATTATCTAATATGAATGACAGAAAGAAAAAAACTAAAAATATGAACAGAGTCTGCAAACTGTGGATATTTTCAAATAAATGAAAGCATTAAAGAAATGCTACAGTGAGTTATGATCATGCCACCACACTCCAGCTTGGGTGGCAAAGTAAGGCCATCTCAATATAAAAGAGTGCTATACATAGGTTTTCAGGCTGAATTAAAAAATGACTCTGGATGGTTACTCAAATCCACACGAAGAAATGAAAAGTATTACCAATAGTAAAACATGAATATTTTTTCTTTTTCTTTTCTTTTATTTCTTTGTTTCCTTTCATCTCCTTTCCTTTCCTTTCTTTTCCTGTCTTTTCTTTTTTCTTTTCTTTTCTTTTTTTTTTTTTTTTTTGAGGTAGGGTCTCACTGTGTCACCCAAGCAGGAGTGCTGTGGCACGATCAGGATTCACTGCAGCTTTAACCTCCTAGGCTCAAGCAATCCTCCTGCTTTGGCCTCCCAAAGTGTTGGGATTACAGGCATGAACCACCACACCTAGCTCAAATACGCATGTTTAGAACATATCTTTCATACTTCTCTTACTTTTAAAAAAGTCAATTTACTATAAAAATAAAAACCGATAATGTGTAATGGGTTTGTAATATATACAAATAAAAAAGATGACAATAATACCATCAGAATTGTAAATGCAGATACACTGGTTCAATGTTCTCACTAATTTTTTTTTTTTTTTAGACGGAGTCTCGCTTTGTTGCCCAGGCTGGAGTGCAGTGGCGCAATCTCGGCTCACGGCAAGCTCCGCCTCCCGGGTTCACGCCATTCTCCTGCCTCAGCTTCCTGAGTAGCTGGGACTACAGGCGCCCGCCACCACAGCCGGTTAGTTTTTTGTATTTTTAGTAGAGACGGGGGTTTCACCGTGTTAGCGAGGATAGTCTCGATCTCCTGACCTCGTGATCCACCCGCCTTGGCCTCCCAAAGTGCAGGGATTACAGGCGGAAGTCAACCACGCCCAGCCTCAATGTTCCTACATTTTTTATGAAGTACTATAACAATACAACTCTGAGTTCTTACTAAAAAGCCATTAAAAGAATTAAAATAGAATACAAAAATAGTTAGCTAAAAGTGGCAGAAGAGGAAGAACACAGGACTAAAAAACAAATAGGACAAATAGAACAGTAAACCTAAACCTAACCAATGATTATGTTAAATGCAAATAGAATATACATTACAATTAAAAGGCCAGCTTGTCAGACTGTATATAAAGTAAAACCAAATGGTGAGCTTCGTTCAAAAGAAAACAAGTAGCTTAAAAGAAAGGAATGTAAAAATATATGCCACGGAATAGTAAGTATCAGAAAGTTAAAATAGCTCTATTATTATCAAAAAATCAAGAAGGAAATTTCACAGTGATAATGGGGTAATTTTTGAGGGAGACATATCCATTATAGATGAGTATGCACCTAATAACAGAGCTTCAAAATACAAAAGCAAAATGGTTAAGATATAGGGAGAAATTGAAAATTCCAAACATATATTTGAATAGCTTACACTCCTTTTTAGTAATTATAGAAAATTAGACCAAGATTTCCTACTGAATTCTTGGTCTAATTTTCTATAATTTCAGTACAGGAATAAGACATCTGAACAATTCTACTAACTGTCTTGGCTTAATTGGAAAATAATACATTGTAATCTATTGAATAAAATTAAAATCTGAATTTATATTATATACAAATTAAAAAGATTAATAAGGGATAGGATATTTACAGAGTCTTAAATATCTCCCTACTAATTACTTATTAATGATATAGGGGTAGATAGTTAATTTATGGTTAACAATTCCAGTGGTTGACATCACCTTAATGAAGAGATCAATGTTCACTTCACCATATCAGGACAAACTGATACCAAGCGCTTGCTGACATGATGCAGTGAAAAGAATACAATGTCATTTTGTGAATCAAATCATAAGGAATCATCACACACACAAAAAAAAAAAATTGTGAGAAATATTCTTTAAAATAGCTGATCTACACTTTTGAAAACTGTCAACATAAAGGAAGCAAAGAAAATCTGTGGAACTATCTTAGAGTAGAGGAGTGTAAAGAGACATAAGCATGACATGCAGTGTGATCCTGGATTGGATCCTAAACTGTGCAAAATAGCTCTGAAAGGCATTATAAGACAGTTGATAAATTTGAAATATGATTTGTGGTTTTATACTATTGTTTCTGTGTTTTATTTCCCAATTTGGTTAATTTTTCTCTGATCATATAAAGAGAATGTCCATGTTCTTAGGAAATGTTGTTAATAGTTTCATCTTCCCTCTTTGAATGCCAAACCTCTAAAATAACTGATATTTATACTTTGGTATTTATCATTCCACATATTTTACTGGATCAGTGCAAAAACACATTGGCATACATGCACGTATACAATTTTTTAATAAAAGTGGCACTATACAATACACATCTGTTGGAAATTATCTTTTCCTTTTTCACCTTTGAAATATATATTGGACATCACTTCAGATAAAAAAAATCAATATAAATCTTTATTTTTAATCATAGTATAATATGACATAGACTGAGTAAACCTTAATTTATTCAAGCAGTGCATTCTTAATGGAATTCAGTTTGTTTTCCAGACTTTTGCTATTATAAACAATACTGTAATAAATTCCTTATGTTCAAGTGATTTTGATTCTTTAGGGGACATATCTCAAAGTCTATTCGGTTGATATGCATATTTTAAAATTGTCTGTGTACTCATTTTTAATTTTATAATTCAACTTTGGCAAAAACATGTGTTACAGATAGTGAATTTTCTGCAATTATTAATTTAATAAAACAATGACAATCAATAATTAACTTTGTATACTGAACATATTCTAAATATCCCTGGCATCAAAACCCTATAATTAGCTACATAATATCTAATTTTCTAAAGAGAAAAAGAGAACAAGAGTACAGTTGAATGAGAGAAATGTTTTGGAAAAAATATTTCTTTATTCACAAATGAATTTTTTTTACTGACAATTTAGCCCTTTCACCCCAATCACACAGATCAATATTGGATACTAATTTTCTCTTGGTAGATGATCAAATCTCATTATTTTGGCTTCTGCATTGCAAACATGAACATCTGACTGGAATGTCCACTGAAATCATTTGAAAAACTATCATTTTGTATTTCATTATCAGTTTTCACACTTCTCTCCTCTATTATGAAATGTTACAGATTAAGTTCTGTCTTCCCTCAAAACTCGTATGTTGACGTCCTAACCCCCAAAACTTCAGAATGAGACACTATTTGGAAATGAGGTTTTTGCACATGTAAATTATAGTTAGAATGAGGTCATACTGAAGTAGGATGGGCCCCTGACTGTTGTCCTTTTAAAAAGAGGAAATTTGGATAGAAATGCACACAGGCTGAACATCATCTAAAGAGGAAGGCAAAGATAGGAGTGATGCTTTTACAAGCCAAGAAATCCAGAGATTTCCAGCAAATCACCAACCAGAGGCTAAGGCATGGAACGAATTTTCCTACAGAAGGAACCAAACCTTCTGACACCTTGATCTCAGGCTTCTAGCCACCACGACTGTGAGACCATAAATTTCTGTTGTTGAAGCCACCCAGTTTGTGGTACTTTGATATGGCAGCACTAGCCAACTAAAGCAGGAAGCAAAGAAGAAAAGATGATCTAAGTTGTTTCTCAACATTTGATTCCTAGTGCATATTAGCATTTGGCATACTTAAACGAGAAAATATCAAGTACCATTTTAAACGTTTTCTAATATAATTTACTTGCATCTGCTTTATATTTGCACTTTATCTAGTATCATCGGTTTGGATTGTAGAATCCCAAATAGTTTCACAGAAACTACATAATTGAGTCTTAAAATAAACGTTTTGGCTATTAAATCACAGATGGTCACCAGAAAGCTCACTGCGATTTTGTACCCTACCACAAAAAATTAAATCGGTGTTTCTTCCATGCTGTTATAATTGTGGAAGGGAAATGAGGGAACACGATTTATAAAAGTGGTTTTTATAGGTATTATTTTTTAAGTTGACTTTAGTATTATTTTCTTTCCTTCAGAAAGTTTACTCTTTTTGTTGTTGTTGTTTGTATTGTTTTTAGATTTTAGTAGCATACCCTAAAGGTTTTGGAATGGCCTGTAGCATTTTAGTATATAATGGGGCTTGAAACAGGTTGTCCTCTACCTATTTAACTCAAGATCTTTTGTTTTGCTTTGTTTTGTTTGAGACGCAGTCTTGCTCTGTCACCCAGGCTGGAGTGCAGTGGCGCGATCTCGGCTCACTGCAAGCTCACGCCATTCTCCTGCCTCAGCCTCCTGAGTAGCTGGGACTACAGGGGCACACCACCATGCCCGGCTAATTTTTTGTATTTTTAGTAGAGATGGGGTTTCACTGTGTTAGCCAGGATGGTCTCGATCTCCTGACCTCATAATCTTCCCTCTTCAGCCTCCCAAAGTGCTGGGATTACAGGCGTGAGCCCCCGCACCCGGCCCACTCAGGATCATTTTTATCTATAAGGCTCACATGCGAAAAGGATATATTTTAGGCAAATGCTTTATAATAAACAACTCTGACAGTTTTCTAGGACCTGAGGTCTCATGAACACTGATGGTGATAATCTGTGATGACTTGGTAGACACAGAGAGAGGAACATGTTCATAACAAGAAGATAAATAATTGAAGAAATTATTTTCGGGTTTTTTTTTTTTTAAAATTCCCAAAAAAAAAAATTTGGTTTTTTTTGGGGTGAAAATTGCAATTTGAAAAAAAAAAAAAAAAGGTAGAGCTTTCCTATTCCCATCGATATCTCTTCAAGACAGTAACACAAATGACATCTCCAAATAATTTCTAAACTTCTTGGCATACATTTAATTTTCTTCACTTTCACTAATAATTTTTAAGTTTTCTTCCCTAGTTTATTTTCCAGAAGAGACTTTTCATGAACAATGTGAAAACCACATTATAGTAGAATATGCAAAATGCAACTTCAATGGATTCATTTCAAAGGCAAATGTGGAGTTAAATATTTTCTCTTATTGATTCTCATTTAATTATGAAGTACTGTTTTAATTTAATAATTTGTGGCCTAAAGACTTTAGAGTATATCATATTACCGATTTAACTGTTAGTTAGAAACAATATACTGCACTATACTTGAATTTAAGCAGTAATACCTCATTTTAAGAGCTTTTATAAGTGTTTTGCTAGAATAATTTTCAATGACAATATATCAGAGGAATATAAAATTATTCTATGGATTCACTCATAGTTAGACGTTTAGTGTATTTTAAGGTCAATGCATAAAGTAAAACAGGAACCATTTTTAAAACATAAAAAAGGCTCAATAATCTATAGTCAAAAATGGCCTTTATAGAAGCATGGAATACTAACTTATTATATTTTAACTGCATCAATAACAGCAGCAGCATTATCAAGTCATAGGTCATGTGTTTAAGCTTGCTGGCCATGTTTTAAACTTTGCCAGTTCTTGAAGATGGTGTTTAATGTAGAACTTATATTGAAATTATGTTGCACACACTACTTTATATTGGGTGTTAGCAAATCTCTTCATATGGTATTGCTCCTCCTACCATGTGAGCAGTTTGCAAGAAGATTCATCTACGCATGCTCCATCAAACTCAGCACACAGCCATCCATGTGTTAGGCCCTCAGGAAGTGCTCATAGAACAGAATGTTTCTCGGATTGAAAGAACTGTGAACAAACTCTTAAGAGATCAGAGTTTTCAGTCTGGTTCTCCCCCATGTGAATTTCCTGTCCTTGTTTTGTTTACAACATCTCCTTAGTTTGTAACCCAAAAAATCTGAAACAGGTCTCAATCAATTTAGAAAGTTTATTTTTCCGAGGTTAAGGAGGTGCCGGTGACACAGCCTCAGGAGGTCCTGATGACATGTGTCCAAGGTGGTTGGGTTCAGCTTACTTTTATACATTTTAGGGAGACATGAGCCATCAGTCAATATATGTAAGATGTACATTGGCTTGTTCAGTCATAGGTAGATAAAAGACAATTCTTTTTGACAAGTCTTTTGCGTTCTCTTGAGTCTCTGATTAGCTTTTCACTGAATACACAATTTACATGTGAGAGGAGGGTAGAGGGATAGTCACTTAGGCCTTAGGCTGGCTTAGTGAATCTGCATTTTTACGTAAACAAGAGGGTAGAGGAAGCAATCAGACCTCTATTTGTCTCAGGTGAGCAGAGGGATGACTTCCTGCCCTACACCTGTGAAGATGAGCTATCCGTTAAATTGCCAGAGTGAATTCAACAGGACTGGAATTTTACCCTGAAATGTCCTCAAGATCTTTACCCTATTTCTTGTGGGCAAATTCCTTGTGGGCAAATTGTCAGGCAGGCATGTAGCTTTCTTAGCTATCTTTTTTAGGAATAAAATAGGAGGCAGGTTTGCCTGACACAGTTCCCAGCTTGACTTTTCCTTTTGGCTTAGAGATTTGGGGGTCCCAAGATTTATTTTCCTTTCACAGGTTCCATAGCTGGAGAAAACAGAAGAGTGTACTAGTTTTAAGTTACTTTCAAGTCTGAACTGTGATTTGTGAGTAGTCCTCTTTGTACTGCTGCTGGAAGTCTTTTTGTACAGACTGTTTCTTGCAAGCTTTCCCATTACTTCGAATATGCATATCTTCAAACAGGAATGGATTCTGTGTATTTTTTTAAATCTTTTATAATTGTCTGTATTTAGGCTCTCCTGTGGAGAGTTGGTACCAAATTATAAGCTTTTATTCTCAGCCTAGCGTTTGTGTAATCTATAAGTATATGTAAATGTCGGTTTCCTTGAAAAACTAATTTGTCAGTTCCTTCTTATTTTTTTAACTAATGAAAGTTTTCTCTAGCTTGTTGCCAGGAGAATTTGGTATTTCAGATGTCAACTTTTCTAAAAGTAGTTTTGTTCCTTTATCAGGGACTTCAGCAGTTGTTTTCAATACTCAAAACTGACAGGGAGAAGCATAATAGTCTCAGCTGTGCTCCCACAGCTGGTAATTGAATGTTTCTAGCTGGCCTTGTGATGAGCAGGGCAGCCGATCTCTGCCGCCAAAGGATGCCGAGAGCTGGAAACACAACCTCCAGCTTCTCTACATGCTGATGAAAACAATAACGATGCTTTTATGCTGGTGAAGATAGAGACTGCTTTGCAGAAATAGTATGCCTTGAATACTTTTCAGTCCAGTTTTATTTATAAAATGTGTGTGAAAATTATTGGAACGATTAGTTTGCTATTTAAAAATATGGTCACATTGAATCATACAAAGAATTCTATCTGTCTATCTATTATCTATCTATCTATCTATCTATCTATCTATCTATCTATGATCTATCTAGAATCTTCATCAGGACCTCTGAATGTAACTAGTTTTCCAGAGATAAGTGGGTCTAATTCCCTTAGTTTTCTATAAAGACTGCTTAAACAGAAGTCAGGAAACTTATACTGATTACCCCTGAGAGAAATGGTGCATGAAGGAAGGACAGATAGAATGAAAAGGAGAGAAAAGGAAAATAGCCAAGAAAGAAGGGAGAGATTTAAAACGATTTAAGAATATGTGGTAAGAATGATGGAAGGCTGTATTAACTGTCTCATTGATGTTCAGGCACAAATTTTATTCCTCATTCTTAAAGAACTGAATAAGATAAACTGCAAGAAGCTATCATTTTCTGGAAATTTCCTATATCCTTATGTATAAATGTCTTACAACATTCTTAGGTAAGTTTTTTTTCATCTACATGATGTTTGCAATTGTGCCTCTTAACAAATGCACCTATAGTTCAGTAACAGCAATTCTGACACAGCTCAAATTAAAGATTTGTTATTATTTCAGCAAGCAAAGTAGATATCCATCATAAGATTTTCGGTGATTTAGGACTGAATGATTTACTTTAGAACTATGTTTAACTTCCCTCCCGCCCCACCAAAAGAATATTTTAATGGCATTATATTGCTTTCAATAAACCTTTTGGAGGTAAGGAAAAGATATCCTTAATCTCTGTCCCTAGAAAGTGAGCCCACTGACCTAGTCTTCTGGGTATTAAAGAAGGCTGAATGTACACATCATACAAATCTGGTCAGAGAGAAAAATTCAGTGTGATTTGGGATCACTCAATTACAAAGGAGTAGGTGTCATTGTAGGTATTGAAAGAGGGATCATGATTATTCCATTAACCCTAGCCATTATATTTGGAAAAACGTATCAAGGAAAAGAAAAGAATAAGCAGAAGCTTCAGTTTGTTGTTTCAGAATTGTTGACTTTAAAATAACACAAATACATTAAACAAACAAACAAACATGGAACCAAAGAAAACTTTCAATACCCTTAAGACATCTGTCACAGGGTATTTGTATTATGATTCAGGACTTATTCCTATAGTGATTTTCATTTTTAGGTTAAAATTTAAATAAGTATCATCCCCTCCCCTTAGTTTATTCTTACAAAGATACGAAACTCAGCCCTCTACACAGTGTAGGAACACAGTGGTCATTGAGAAGTCAGCTCCCTGCAGATGTAAGCACCCTTTCTTACCATGGCTCCTCTTTCAGCACCAGGCACCTAACACAATACTTTGCAAGCAATATAGACTCTTATATGACTAATGTTAGAAATTATTTTATATTTTAAGTTAAAACAAAACTGCTTATCATTCTGACCCTCAGATTCTTGCTTTACCTCCTGAACCCTCAGCAGATAGTTCTAATCCGCATTCTTCCAGATGACTGTGCTTCAACCATTTGAAGGCAGTGGTCCTTTATTTTCATGTTAAATCCACTCATGTAGATAAGGTATCCCTATTTCCTTTCATCTCTCCCTATAAGGGAATTTTCCAAATTGTCACTGTCTCCATCCAGAGAACAACTCATTGAGCAAGCAGGACTCTCGGTAATAGAACTGCCATGTACTTTAAACCTATGAATTTATTAATAAAACCTACAATACCATTTTCTTTTCAAAGATCTTCATTACAGTAATTTATTTTAAGCCCCAAATTAAATATCTCTAGTTATTTGTCACAAGCCCCACTCTTAGACTGCTTTTTCCCACTGTAACTTTTTTGTGGCCTAAATTTAGAGCTGTATATTCCTCCATGCATTTGTCTCTAATTTCATCTATTTTGTTTTAGTCTATCATTTCAAGCTGTTTGTTTAGTGATGGCAAGTCTGCAATTTGCTTCCTACAACGTTTTACAGTAAAAATTGCAAACCTTCCTGTGAATTAGCAGTAGGAGATCATTATCCTTGATTTCTTTGGCCCTTTATAGAGATTAGTGCACTGTTGGTAACAGCAAGTGTCAGGAAACATGAAAAAAAATATGATTTAATTATTGAAACTGTTTGGATAAAAATGAAAAGTTTCTTGTACAATGTCATAATTGAATCCATTGATATCCATAAATGTAAGAAGAATTTTGAGTTTTGAAGTCTTTTCACTTTTATGAGATTTTAGAAGAATTATTATTTCTTATTATTTTACAAAGTTTTGCTGGTCTGATGCCAAAATTAAATTGTATACTGTAGAATTATGGATGGCTCTGCTAGATTCTGACTCATGCCCTAAATTAAGAAATGGCTCTGAATGTTGTCTCAAGGGTAAGTTTTGCTTCTGCATTTGAGCTACAAATTAAGAGACGGATTTTGAAAAAGATGTTGGGCCTTGAAGAACATTTTCAAGGACAGAAGGGTAAAAAGACAAGTGTTGTTGGTAGATCAGAAATGAGATGTAAATGCTAGACTACAAACAATTTGTCTTTTACAGAGAAAACAACTACAAGCAAAAAAGGCCACTATACAACCTTTCGGATTCAGCCAGACTCCAGAAAAATGTTGCACATTTTGGTTGTTTGTTTTTTTCATATCTCACTTTCAGCATTAAATATATATATATTTTATTGACCTGATTTTAGTCTTGCTAATTAAAGCATCTTACAAAATGTCTTGATTTAGGTTCCTTAGCTTTTGTCTGATATTTCAAAAGCTATTGTGTGAGAGCAGAGGTTTTACACAGTGTTACTGGACCCAAGCATCTGTGTTTAAATCCTTTCTTCAAAGCCCACCAATTGAGACTTTGAGCAGGTTAAGCTCATTCCTGAACTTCAGTTTTCTCTATGTAAGATGGGGTTTTCTGTAGGTATAAAATAAAATAATACATACAAAGCACACAACAAAGTATCTCTTACATAGCAAGTATTAGCAAATTGCATCCTTCCTTTTAAAATTTAAGCATCCTCCAACATTCTTCTGATACTTTACCTCACTACAGATGAATACAAGAGATTAGTTTTCAAAGACTTGTTGAAAACTGTTAGCAGTGTTACTGCAATACCAGTGAAGACTCAGTCTAGTACCCAGTTGTATTCCACTCAATTTTTGTTAGTTGCTTTGGTTTGCTTTGTTATTGTTGTGTGTTTGTTTGCTTTTGTTTCTTAGTGACATGAAGAAAATTAATCTGACCCCTTTAAAAGTTAGGAGAATTTCTTATCTGATCCAGAGGTTCATTAATATTGAAATGAATTAGATACTATTTTAAAATAATTGATAGAAGAAAAAGGTCTTCTCTCTGCAGAGAGGAAAACAATAGAATCAATGAAAGGGAGCCATAAAGTGCTGTGCCTGGTGATTGTCGGTATGAGCCAACCACAGGTGGGAATCTCTTTGGGTAATAGAAATGACTAACTTGCTGACATCATTTAGTAGAATAAGGAGGAGGAAGAGCTGCCTACTAGGGTTTTAGACCATTGAGTAGAAACCTAGAAATAGAAGTGCCATTGATTGCCTTCAGAATGATACTTCTAAGAAATAGGTAAGAGTAAGCTAAAAGTTACATCTTTCTGAGTCTTAATCCAATCAGACTGTAACTAGTGACAGAAGCTACTCAATTGTGACTACATGAGTTCTAAGATTAATTTTCAAAAAACTGCTCTCCTTCTCCTAATGGTTTTCATCACCGTAAATGCTTTTTCTTCCCTAGATTTTCTCTCCATATTCCAGAAATAGGAGCAGGCAGCAGTATGTGGGCTCTGATCTCAAACCACACAGGCTTGCCCACTCCAGCTTCCCAGAAGAAAGTACCTGTCTTTGACAAAGAAGTCAATGAAGATCACTTTAGAACCCCAAACTTTTCTGTTCTGAAACAAAGTGACTCATGCAAGACACAGAAGGACTGCACTAGATTACCATGGGTGTGCTCTTAATCATTGCTGAGGTTCCCCATGGAAGAAAAGTGATGTCAGTCACCTCACCTACTAGGGAGATTTGAGTCCTTTCTGGGTCGTTTCCCTTCTTCATGATGGTCCTCAGTGTGCTCTTGCTCAAGTCACCCTTTCTCAACACAAACCTCTTAGGGGCCAATAAATTCATTCTCAATTACCAATAAAACGCTGGGGTAGAAGATGCATTTATACATCATCAAATTCTTATTAAATTTAAATCATTGAGTGACATGAACAAGCTGAGAATATTTTGTAAGACTAATGATCTCCCTGTCACCAGAGACACTCCTGAAAAGGCAGCTCTCCTGAAGTGTCAGGGTCCATCCTACAAATTTACATAAATAGAGGTTGTTTCCTTTGATCTTTAAAAGACTCCTGTGCTATGTCAATTATATAATCTGTTAGGGAATTAAATAGTACCCTGTTGGGGAATGAGTCTTCTCTGCTCTCTAGCATTTTAGTGTACTGATTTATTTATCATTTTAACCCAAATAAATGGTACTCCTTAACTTTTTTGGGTCATGGGCTTTTTTTTTTTTTTTTTTTTTTTACTAGAATCTGGTGGAAATTATAGATTTTTTTCTTCAGAAAAATGCACATAGATAATTTTGTAATGAATTTCACATTGTCATTGGACTCTCTCAAGTATATCCATGAGCTTCAAAAGAAACACAGCCTCAGCTATTTCAAAGGCATGAAAAACTTGTGTCTAGGACAGGTAGTTCTGACAAGTTTTTCTCATGGGAAACGAAGGGCTGATGTTCACCCAGACAGTGGTGCTGGCTGTTCAATGTCAACACCCATTTTAACTGCAGAGCATCCATTCTGATAGTTCTGTGCCTGTGCCTTTCTATTTTTAGGTGTGTTTAATTTTGTCTTTGCATATAGGAAACATGGATGAACATGGCCAGGGAGAGAGTAAAAGGATGAAAGAACAAGGTGCCTACCATGGAAGATGCAAAAGAAATTTTTCCCCAAGGACTGTAGTCCCAGGTTAGGCATGCTCCAGCCAAACTTTTTCTCAGAGTTATCCCACTTCTCCTATATGCCAGGAATCTCATTAGGCCTGAAGCATGCAGAAAGGGGCATAATTAGTCTTTGTTCAATAGAAGATCATCTTCTGGAGGTGATGGGGCTTTACTTTAGGTCCATAGAACTCATTTACTAAAACCAAATTGTCACACTTCACACATTTGGGTGTCCTTTATTTCTAACTGGAATTGTACTTGACTAGCATTTTTGGAATAATTCTGTTGGCAGTAGTTCTTCTGAGTGAGTACTACAACAAAGTTGTATAAGTCTAACCATTTTAGAATCTACTCTAACCCGAATGTCAACTCCAACAAGAAAACCCCTAAAAGGAAAGAAACAGCTGCCAACTATTTGATGGTTTGACAAAGTGTGGCTGTTTTTCTAGGCTGTGATTTATTTAAATTTTGCAAGCCCTTATCATCTTGCAGGTTTTAGGCACTTTGGTGGTGATTCAGATAAGGTTAAATGAGTTGCTTCCAAAACACAAGACTCTTGGGTGGAAATACGGAAAGACATAGCGCCAGGTTTTCTGATCTTTGAACCAATGCTCTGCCTCAGAGTTATGGGATTCAGGAGGAATTATTTGACCTCTTTGACCTGGTTTCCTCATGGGAAATATTTTGTTGATGGTGATTTGCTTGCCTCATACAAGGAATTATGGAAAAAACAATGTTAAAAACTTTGAAAGTTCTGTTTCATTTTACACAATGATGCTAATTTCTTTTAAATTAACTTGAGGTTTTTTTTTTTTTTTTTTTTCCATCTGCACAAGTAATTACCACTGGATAGCTAGATTGAATGTCCAGCTCTCACATTAGGTAGAGATGTTAAACACGCATGCACACGTGTGCACACATACACTCACACTCACACACATTCACACACCTCTGCCTATCATGAAGCACAACCATACTCATTTTAAAATTACATTTATTTTATTTTTTACTACATTTTTTGAGAATGTGAGGACAGGGGTTAAGGGCTTGAACTTCCTCGTATCCCTCAGTAGTAAAACAAGACCCCTGGGGATATGTGTGCCTGTCACAGCTGTACCCCACACCCAATGCTCCGACTTAAAGAAAATGAGAATGGCTTCTTCCATCACCATTTTGATCTTCTTAAATAATACTAATGTTCATTTACAAGCTTTAAAACAGCAAAGAGGGACAATGAATATGCTAAAATATTGCTTTGTCTATAGTTGTAAATGGTGAGCATGAAAGCAACACAAATAATAAATCTGGTTTCGTATGTTTTGTCTTGGTCACTGGAAAGTCAAAAGTCGATCTTGGCCCAAATTTCTCATCTACAAGATAGACTTGGAACAGACAATTACTATTTTTTGCTATTTGAGCCTAGATGTCTATTGCATTGGGCTAGGAATATCGAGGGGCTTCTTTCCGGTGCTTTATATAGTAATAATTTATTTAAAGACTTTAATTGAAATTAAAGAATATTACTTAAAGAATTTTTTCGCCACTGGTACTTTACAGTGTCAAAGAATGAAGAAGAAAGAAAATGGCCAAAAAAAAAAAAAAAAAAAAAAAAAACTATACGAAGCCTGAATAAATCTCAGTGTCATGGCAAGCATGCCATGTTCGTTTCCTTTTTCATTTTTTTTTTTTTTTTTTTTTTTTAGACAGAGTCTTGCTCTGTAGCCCAGGCTGGAGTGGAGTGGGGTGATCACGGCTCATTGAAGCCTGGAACTCATGGACTCAAGTGATCCTCCAGTCTCAGCCTCCGGAGTAGCTGGGAGTACAGGCACACACCACCATGCCTGGCTAATTTTATATTTTGTAGAAACAGTCTCACTATGTTGCACAGACAGTGCATATGTTCTTTTCATATGTCCTTTCTTATTGAACACGTAAACCAAGTACAAATTTACCAGATGTCATGGACATGTAAATGTGATTTCGCTTTAACTATGAGCCATAGATTCCAGGGTACTGTGTTTTTTAGGATTTAGGTTTCACATTCTGATTTTATCTTCAGGAATTAATTGATTTATACACTATAGCACCAAATACATAGAACCTGTGGTCAAATATCAGAATTGATATTCTCTGAACTGAGTTACATTGGAGAAAATCTCAGAGCTTTACATAGTGGCTCTGTTGCAAATTTATAGTCTTGAAGCTCAGCTGAGCACTTTAGACTGCTTATAAATTATGGAGAGTTGGGAAGAATATTTGAAATCTGGACTATCCTAGAATAGCTGGGAAGAAGTTTAAGGTTCAATGTAGGGTGGGAGGAAGAGACAGCTGTCAAAAATTCTAGCTTGGGTAACTGAGACAGAAGATGCCAGAAGATGAGGTATTTTTAGAGGAAGGATGATGAGTCAATTTGGGACACACTGGATAGGAAGCGCTTGTTGGACATCTAGATAGAGATGACCAGTTGAGAGTTAAATATAAAATGTGTAACTCAGAGAAGTAGTCTAGGCAGCCCTCAGAAAATGAACTTAAGCCATTTGAGGAAGAAAATGAACACAGTTTAACAGTTGCATTAAGCAGGGCTCCCCTGTGGACACAAAGTTAGAATGAAAATCATATGTAATTGTTCCTTTAGCCTAGCCCCCCCCCGGAGCCACTGGCTGCAGTGTGAAGTTTTTTTTTTTTTTTTTTTTTTTTTGAGACAGAGTCTCACTCACCCAGGCTGGAGTGCAGTGACCGGATCTCAGCTCACTGTAAGCTCCGCCTCCCGTGTTTACGCCATTCTCCTGCCTCAGCCTCCCGAGTAGCTGGGACTACAGGCGCCTGCCACCTCACCCGGCTAGTTTTTTGTATTTTTTAGTAGAGACGGGGTTTCACCATGTTAGTCAGGATGGTCTCGATCTCCTGACCTCGTGATCCGCCCGTCTCGGCCTCCCAAAGTGCTGGGATTACGAGCCGTCTCTTTTAGTCTGGATTCTGAGTGCATAGTGGAACTTCAGAGGAGGGCAGAGTCTGCTCAATTCCTCTTTGGGCAGGAGAGGGCACAGAGTTAGCAGTGACCTGCAACCAAAGGATAGTTTCCTCACTGTAAGGAAAATTCTGGACAATAATATTAAATGATTGCTCACAGAAAGATGAATTTAAGTGCTCTGAAAATAACAGCAATGCTTTGGCTTGAAAAAAGGTAAACTCTTCCAAAATTAGAGAGATATTTTATATAGACCAGAAAAAGTAGTGAAAGAAGCTGTCACACCGACTGATAGTAATATGGTAGGTCTGGGAACTATGCTGAGTGCTTTATGTATATTAACTCATTTAGTTCTCACTAAACCCTGTGGAGTAGGTACTGTTATCATTTTACAGTATGAGGAAACTGACACCCAGAGATTTTAAATATTTTATCCAGGGTTAAACAACTAGTAAGGGGCAGAGCAAAGACTTGAATTTAGGCAATCTGGGTTCAGAGATCATGACCTTGTAATACACTTCCTGTGTTAAATCAAAACAACCCACTTTCGTTTCAACATACCACATGCAAGGTTCATACCAGTACAATTTGCACCATAAATAGAGCAAATGCTATGAAAAGGCTGATAGATAATAGGAAGCTTTAATATCTACACTGATTTAATCCAGAGTTTTACTCTCCCTCACCATGGAGAAACTATGCAGTGCTATGAAAGAATGCTCAACAGTGTTTTGTTTTGTGTTTTTTTTTTCCAACTATCTCCTCTGCAGAACTCTGTGCTAATGACAGAATTTGCATACTAATGATAATTGCAACCAAGAAAGCTGTATTCTCTTTCTACTCGAGGCAATTGAATAAAGAAGTGCTGTGAGGCAATTATTGCAGTTAGTTATAGAAAATTCTCTGAAAAATAAGACCAAAATATATATACTCAAATTCAGTATGATTGCATTTATCAAAATTATTTGCTCCTTTTAAATCATCGTAATAATAGAATTATTGCTCTGGGTTCTTTGACTGTGTTAACCCAGTCCTCCCAATGGCTCTATTATTTAGGTTTACATTTTTCCATTTTATGGATGAGAAAAAAGAGAAGTTTAACAATGTGCCCAATAACACAGGTATAAACTTTAACAAGGTTATTAAGAGATCATTTAGATCATATTTCTATTCTCTTATTTTTATTCTATCTTTTGATTATTATAAAACTAATTATAAATGCTGCTAGACATACTTTGCTGTTATAATTTTACTACATATGATGGAACACTTTTACCCTACAATTTCAGTGCCCTTTTACTTGATTATGGCAAAATTCTTTGCTAATGACACCTGATTTTCTAACTATTCCAATGACACCTTAACATGCATGACTGTGTTGTTGGGTTACTTTTTCCATGGGAGTTTCACTAATTCCATTTACCTGCCAGTCGGTGTACTTCAACATTGTTAATTTATATTAGCATTAGAAACTCATTGAGAACACAAGTCAATACTCAATTCAAAATAAGGTGACTTTAATTTAATTTCTTTAGGTATAAGAAATCCTAAAATTTGAACCACAATAAAAAACTGCAGGATTGGAAACCTAGATTCAGGACAAGACAACCAAAATCATAAAGACTCCTTTACAACTTCATAGTTTGTGCAGTCTTAGCAAATAATATTATTTTCATGTTCAGAAAGTGTATTTAAACTTTAATGTAAGGTTTTATTTTATTTTGTCTAATTTTTATTGGCATTACAGACAAGATAATTTTATTCTTTTCTAATTGCTTTAATGTCTTTCTTGTTCGATATTTTCTGGTTTTTTGTTCAGTTATCATGACTGTTATTTAGAAACAGACTTTTGAACTGTGAGTCTTAAAGGTGACTAAGTTCAGAGCATAGCCAGTCCTCGTATTTATGGGTAATTGACTTTTTTTTTTCTGATAGGGTCTCACCTGTTGCCCAGGCTACAGTGCAATAGTGAGATCACAGCTCACTGCAGCCCCAAACACTGGGCTCAAGGTATCCTTCCCTCTCAGCCTCCTGAGTAGGTGGAACTATAGGTATGTTCCATCACACCCTGCTAATTTTCCTTTTTTCTTTTTTTAGATACGGAGTCTTACTATACTGGCCAGACTGGTCTCAAACTTCTGGGCTCAAGCAATCCTCCCACCTGCCTCAATTTCCCAAAATGCTGGAATTACAGGCGTAAGTCATCACACCTGGCCAGTAATTGACTCTGAAAGTAATACATAAAGATTGGAAAGTGATCTAAGTTCTGAATTCAAATATTAACACATGCATTTTGCTATTTCTTTGTTTTTTAATTGCAGTAAGAACAAATAACATGAGATCTGTCTTCTTATCAAATTTGTAAGTATATACTAGAGTAATGTTAACTACAGGCACAGTGTTGTACAGCATTTGTTCTACATGATGTTCTACAGATATCTGTAGAACTTATTCTTCTTACCTAACTCAAACTATGCCTGCTAAATGACAAATACCCATTTTCCTCTCACCCAGCCTCCAGCAACCACTATCCTACTTTCTGTTTCTGCCAGTTTTACTAAATTAAACTCCATATATAAGTGGAATCACAAAGTATTTGTCCTTCTGTGCCTGGCTTATTTTACTTAGCATAATGTCCTCCAAGTTCATTCATGGTTTCTTATATAGCAGGATTTCTTTGTTTATTATGGTTAGATAATATTGCATTATATTTTTATAACACATTTTCTTTATCCATTCATCTCTCAGTGGAAATTTTGGTCATTTCCACATTATAGTTATTGTGAATAATCATTCAAAAGAACAGAATAGGGAGCCAAGAAGGAAACTCATGCTTATGTGGTCAACTGGTGTTTGGCAAGAGTCCAAGAATACTCAATGGGAAAAAGAGAGTCTCTTTAATTAATGATGTTGGGAAAACTGAATATCCAATGCAAAATAATAAAATTGAACACTCCTCTCACACCTTACATAAAAATCAACTCCAAGTAGGTTAAAAATTAAAAGTAAGACCTAAAACTGTAAAACGCGTAGTAGAAAACAAAGCTTCATGACATTTGTCTCAGCAATTATTTCATGGGTATGACACCAGAAGCATAAACAACAAAATGAAAAATAGACAAGTGTGATTACATAAAACTAAAAAGTTTTGCAAAGCAAAAGAAATAACACAGTGAAAAGTCAACCTATGAAATGGGAGAAAACAATTATAAACTATATATCTGATAAAAGAGTAATTTCCAAAATATATAAGGAACAACTTAATAGCAAAAAAGCAAGTAAGTCAATTAGAAAGTGGACAAAGGACTTGAATAGACATTTCCCCAAAATGATGTAAAATGACTAACAAGTGTATGAAAAAGATATTCCCACTAATAGTTAACTATTCTCACTAATAGTTAACTATTCCCACTAATAGTTAAAAGCATCACTCTGCCACACGTGGTGGCTCACACCTATAATCCCAGCACCTTGGGAGGCTGAGGTGGGTGGATCATGAGTTTAGAAGATTGAGACCATCCTGGCTAACACAGTGAAACCCAGTCTCCACTAAAAATAAGAAAAAATTAGCCGGGCTTGGTGGCGGGACACTGTAGTCCCAGCTACTGGGGAGGCTGAGGCAGGAAAATGGCGTGAACCCGGGAGGCAGAGCTTGCAGTGAGCCTAGATCGTGCCACTGCACTCCAGCCTGGGTGACAGAGCGAGACTCCATCTCAAAAAAAAAAAAAAAATAACATAAAATAAAGATATCATCACTTAACGTCATTAGTCATCAGGAAAACACAAATCAAAACCACAATGAGATATTGTTTCGTAACTGTTAGAATGGCTATTATATAATTTTTTAAAAACTGGTGTTGACAAGGATGTGGGGAAATTGGAAGACTTGTAGACTGTTGGTGGGAAAATCAAATGGTGCAACCACTATGAAAAATAATTTAGAAGTTCCTCAAGAAGTTAAAGATAGAACTATCATATAATCCAGCAATCCCACTTCTGTATGTTTGTGTAATTGAATTAAAATCAAGATCTTGAAGAGATATATGCACTCCCATATTTATTGCAGCATTAATCGCAATAGCCAAGACATGGATTTGAAAGCTATTAATATGTCAGACAAATTGTCCAAAAGGAGCTTTGCTCGGTAAAGAAACAAAGGGAGGGGGGTGGGATTTGTGTTTCTCAAGTTACTTCAATTTTAACTATTACAGTGTTTTGAAATTTCTCCAGTGTAAACATGTATTAAACACAAGTATAACAGCCAACAAGTTTGATGGAGAGTTAACCAACTTTAACTCAAAGCATCATTTTCAAATGCCTCCTCTACAGTGTTCTTTCTAGTGAAGTAAATGTTTGGTTATATGAAGAGATCCTTTAGTGATAAACTTTTACAATAAACATGAGTAATCTACATAATCAAATAACTTTTGAAGAGTCAGGCTTCTAATTTCATAATATTACAAAAGTAAATGTTGATGTCCTAAATCATACTCAGGTTTTGTTCAAATATGAGAGAAGAACTTATAATGTAATGGAGAGAATTATTGGTCCTGTACAGATGATCTGAGGAAACAAGATGGAGACTGCCACAGCAGCAGGATACTAAGGAAATTAACTCAATCTTTGCAGAGAATTCTAGTTGTCTCTTCAGCATTCATGACCCTCCACTGTCCTTCTTAAGAAGAGAAATCAATTTTTAACTGAGTTCCTTGTCAGCTTATGGTCATATGACTATCTTCTGACCAACAAGATACAAATGGACATGTATGAGACTTCTGGAAAATTGTTTATAGAGAATCTACTTCTAGAAGGAACACATTTTTAATTCTCTTAGCTTTCTTCTACTTAATCTGCAACTCAGATATATGAGAGCTCAAGTTTCAGCAGCCATCCTGGTCCATGAGGAAATTTTGAGGGTAAGAACTATGCAGAGGGATGAAGGGGGAGAATGATTGGCACTAACCTACTAGCTCTGAACAACCTATTTCCAGACTTACTATGTAATGTGACATTTTTACCTAGATGACACTGTTTGTGCAGTTATTTAAATATTTTATTACTTTCTACTATCTTTACTTAGAAAGTTCTAAAACATGAACAAATGAAAATGTGATACAAATGATAAAACAATACAATTGACACAGTTCTAGGAAGAAGCAAATTCTTAGCTTTAATTGTCTACCCTTTAGATTTATGTCATCCAATTGTCTGCTTAATTATGAAAGAAAATAAATATGTATAAATGGTAAACACAAATATGTATGCAGTGTTAAAACATATTTTTGAATATCTTTAAAATAGTTTATACGGAGTAGTTTATCTTTTGACTTTTTATATGGAGTTTTTCATAGAAATTTTTAAGAATTAATTATAAATGAAAGCAGAAAACTCCTGTAGTTACTTCGGGAATTTCGTGCTTTATAATGATGGTGTGACACTCAAAACAATTTTGAACATTTCTTCAAAATTAAAAGAATATTTTGGCCAGGCGCGGTGGCTCAAGCCTGTAATCCCAGCACTTTGGGAGGCCGAGACGGGCGGATCACGAGG
>NW_016805059.1:2683440-2691985 GCF_001698545.2 Rhinopithecus bieti | reverse complement strand
TCATAGAAATTTTTAAGAATTAATTATAAATGAAGCAGAAAACTCCTGTAGTTACTTCGGGAATTTCGTGCTTTATAATGATGGTGTGACACTCAAAACAATTTTGAACATTTCTTCAAAATTAAAAGAATATTTTGGCCAGGCGCGGTGGCTCAAGCCTGTAATCCCAGCACTTTGGGAGGCCGAGACGGGCGGATCACGAGGTCGGGAGATTGAGACCATCCTGGCTAACCCGGTGAAACCCCGTCTCTACTAAAGAATACAAAAAACTAGCTGGGCGAGGTGGCGGGCGCCTGTAGTCCCAGCTACTCGGGAGGCTGAGGCAGGAGAATGGCGTGAACCCGGGAGGCGGAGTTTGCAGTGAGCTGAGATCCGCCCACTGCACTCCAGTCCGGGCGACAGAGAGAGACTCCATCTCAAAAAATAAAAAAAAAAAAGAATATTTTGTGAAAACTTGTAAGTGGTGACAAATACTCATTCTTTAGAGTAGGTTTGACTTGAGAACCAGCCTTCAGTCACAGATCAAAGAGGAATGTTACTGAAGAAATCAGACAAGTTTGGTCACAAAAGTATGCACCTGCATGTCTTGTGAAAGAGCTCTGAGATTGCCATGAGAAAAAAAAAGCATTTTTTGAAATTAGTGTCTGGCTTCCAAAGTGAGTCTTGTGAAGGAATATTCATTTGGTTGTATAATTTACAAGCACAGTGTCATTTCCAGATGTAGTTTAGTAAGTTTCATTTTTTAAAAACAGGCTTTTGTAATGCAACTTTTTTCCTCCTATCCTATTGCAATGTCTTTATTTATTTATTTGTTTATTTATTTATTTATTTATTTTTGAGATGGAGTCTTGCTCTGTTGTCCAGACTGGAGTGCAGTGGCACCATCTCGGCTCACTGCAAGCTCCACCTCCCGAGTTCATGCCATTCTCCTGCCTCAGCCTCCCAGGTAGCTGGGACTACAGGTGCCTGCCACCATACCTGGCTAATTTTTTGTATTTTTACTAGAGACAGGGTTTCACCGTGTTAGCCAGGATGGTCTCCATCTCCTGACCTCATGATCTGCCTGTGTCAGCCTCCCAAAGTGCTGGGATTACAGGTGTGAGCCACTGCACCCAGCCTGCAATGTCTTTATTTATAGCTTCCCACACCTCCAAGATTTTCCTACATTTAGTGTTCAGCATATCCGAGTTACTGGCCAAGGGCAGCAACTACAGAAGAGCTGTCAGCATTGCAAACTTACAAGGACTTCAAAATGTCATTGCTTAGTAGACCCCTGCTCTCTCTACTTGTTCTCTCTCAGAATCAATTTGACTCAGGATCCAAGATTTCTGAGATAGCCACCAAGGAATCATTCTGCCTAGATTCATAGTTCTTTTTGTTCTCTCAAAAATTAACTTATTCCATGGGGTCATATATCATCTTTGGTCCCTATTCCTAAGTTTTACAACTTTCTACTTGCCCCTCTGGATCTTTGACTTCTGTGAATAAAGATTCCATTGTCCCTTTATATTCACGGCAGTGCCCTCATGAAGCCTGAGTTGTTCCCATAGCCAAGAGATACCTGACTATGTAATTCAAAATCCTAACGGCATTTATTCTCCTGGAAATATGACTGAGTCCCTTGTTTCAACTGTCTCTGTCTGGCCCATGATGGTTTGAGGTAAAAAGAGTTTGTTTCCTCCTGTCTATACGATCTTTTCTTCACTGATAGTTGTTCATGTCAAAAAGTCTGTGGCTTTCTTTAGAAACAAAATAAAAACCAAATTTCTTAACAAACTCCACGTAACCCCACATGAAGTGGTCCTTGTGTTACCAAAACACACTTGGTCTAGTTCCTGCTGCTCGCTTAACAGAAAGCCAATCACTGAGATGATGAGTATTGCCAAGGAACAAGGCTTTAATTGGGTGCTGCAGCCCAGGAGATGGGAGATCAGTCTCTAATCCACCTCCTGACCCACCAATAGTAGGAGTTTAGACAGCAAGGAAGAAATATAACAATGTATAAGAAAGTGGGAACTAGGAAGGGGCAAGGAATCAGTCATGATGAGTGAGGGGTTGGCAACTCATTATCTGGATGTGGTGATCTGGTGAGTCTCAGTTCTTTGATACTTCTTGAGATTCCTGGGGACCCTTTCCTGAGGAAAGAATTCATATAAAATAAATATAAGTTTTAAGCTTTAAGAACAGAAGGGTCAATTTCTATGTTTATCAGAAAGAAAAAAAAAAAAAAAAACCTATTCTATGGGACTATTGGATGGGTTTCACTTGCCTATCACTTCAACTTTAAGTTCCTCCATCCTCCCTCTTAGTCCCTAAACTCCATGTATTCTGGCCATCTTTCCTGCTGCTAAACACACCAAGTTTGTTCGTAATTTTCATATTCTGTACTCACTGTGCCTTCTGTTGGAAATGTTTGATTTTCAGATCTTCTCTTAGCTGCCTCTTCTTAGGATTCAGATTCCAAGTCCCACCTTCTCTAAACATTGTAGGTAAAGTGGTTACCGATCCTGCCCTCTCATTTTTCATCTTCTTTCTTCACATAAACCAGAGGCAGCTGGACACTTTAAAATGTTTTTTCCCCAAGTTTTTATGGCCTGCTCGTCTGTTAGAGTTTGTCTGTAAATGATAACACCAGATTTTTTTCTTCCTCCTGTTTCTGGATTTGTCTTGATTTTTAAATTCTTTCTTGGCTTTGTAAGTTAAGCGCCTGAGCTTAACTGTCTGGGTCTTGAAATTTGGACAACTTCCTTGAATTCTGAACTACATAGTTTTTATAAACATTGCGTGGGATTGTTTATTTGGTTGGTGTGAGCAATCAGTCTATACCACAGCTCTTTAAGTAAGCACTAGGCCTCTTTCCGCTTACCCCACTCTGAGCACCACCATGTAGCCCCACAATTAGGAAGCAAGATCTGACAAAGCCTTCGGTGTCCTCTAACAACCTTCTTACTAAATGCAAGAAATTTCTGTCACTTCCTGGTAAGTAGATATCCAGCTTCTTCATGAATAACTGGTAACAGGGAGTCCACTATTTTACTAGACAGGTCATGCCAACTACACAAAATTCTAAGACTCCTTAGAGACTTCTTGCTTATACTTATCTTAAAATGTTTCCTGGAAACCTCTACAGAATAGTTCAAATTTTACATTCTAGATGACACAAAATAATTATTCACCATGTGCTAGCTACATGACCTGGTTAAGAATGGTCACAATCTAGGCATAGATTTGAGGAGCTGTGGATAAACCCAGCTATCAAAACCAAAAAACTATGGCAAGATCACTAATATCACAGTGTGGCAATCAAGTGATCAAGAAGGCACATACTTCTTTCTTCACCATGCCTACTAATACCATTTATTTTCCACTGAGAATCCAGGAATATATAACACCTCTACCCCTGAAAGGAGAGAGTTTTCCAATAATTGTTGAAGGGTAAAAGGGAAACATAAAGCTTTAAGTCTTTCTAAAGATAATTTATGATGTCCTCAAAACCTGCTCTCTTGTGCAAACAAATCCCAGGTTAATTTCTGTGTTTTCTAGGGAGCTTTACAGACTTGTGCCTCAGTTGTCTCTGATCAATGTTCCCCAACAAGTTCCCAAACAATTATTTTTTTTTTCTGGTTGAGTTCTCACAATATAGCTCTTGAATATCTTTGCTTTGGAAAAATTGAACATCTGTAGCTCTCCTCCCTATTCCATTACCATGGCATTTATTGAGTGCTAAAATGTACAAGATTGTATTTGTCTCTATGGTGTTAGGGTCCATACGCTGGTAGTCTTTATCGTTTTTCTTCTTTGAAGGTGTCCCTCCTTCACAGGGCTCACTGAAATATAGAACAGGTATTATAAGTTCATGTGCATGACTATTTTTATCTCAGAGGGAAGGATTGTGGTATACAATTTATACACAAGAGATAAATTATAGACACACAGTCTCTGGTTACTCACTTAGCTTAAGCAGGTTTACATATGTTAAAGAGTATCTTGTAGGCATGTTCTCCCTCTAACTCCAATCATTGATTCCTCGATTTCATTTTCTTGCTATTTCACTGGGACATTTCACTGGGACATTTCACCTGGTAGGACAAGACTTAATTTTTTTTTTTAGTACCCTTTAAGTCCTGGAACAAAGTTCTCTCAGGGGCTTGAAATCCAAATTTCAGAGGGAAACTGCTTTCCATAGTCATCTAAACAGTTGGCAAAGATACAGTCCTGTGATCTTTCCACTTACAATTTTACTACTAGTTTTCCCTTTGTTTAAGAAATAACAATCTGATCATTATTCTTTACCACCTACATCTAGATTCAGTCATCATATTCTGAAAATCCTCCATCTCCTATCTTATGTCCATTCTTCTTTTTGCCTTTCTTTACTACAAAACAGTTAATTTCTTGGGACAGTAGTTTTGCCTTGGTATTTTTGAATTCCTGTCCATAGAACAGAGAGAAAGTGAATGAATGCCCATCTAAAAGCTCTCAACTGCTTGTGCTGCATCTGTACCTTCTAACATTAGCATCTTCTTCCAAAATTACCATAGGAATCCTTGAAGCCTCATCTTTGAGGAAACCATTTGCATTAATAGCAAGGTACATGCATGCATATCTTTATTATCATTTATTATTATTATTATTATTGTTATTATTATTTGGGACAGAGTCTTGCTCTGTCGCCCAGGCTGGAGTGCAGTGGTGTGATCTCAGCTCACTGCAACCTCTGCCTCCCAGGTTCAAGCATTTCTCCTGCCTCAGCCTCCCATGTAACTGAGATTTCAGGTATGCACCACTGCACCCGGCTAATTTTTGTATTTTCAGTAGAGACAGGGTTTCACCATGTTGACTAGGCTGGTCTCAAACTCCTGACCTCAGGTGATCTGCCCACTTCAGCCTCCAAAGGGCTGGGATTATAGGTGTGAGCCACCATGCCTGGCTACATGCATGCATATCAATTGTCAATAGACAATTGTTTTGTCTGGTTTGATGTGGTCCACTTACACCAAGACATCTCTACCTCAATTATGATGCAGGTCCTTTGGATCCAGCCTGATGGAATGTCCTCTCTTTCCTTCTCTTTCTCCTATATCAACTGTATATGTTAGCATGCATACAATTCCACAGTCAAAAACATTAAAATAAACTAGGAAAAAAAATGTTAAGTAATGTTTCCCTTCAAGAGTCTAAAGAACTAGAAGAGTTCCTAGGTAACCCACAACAGATTAACACCAGGATATCTGAACAAAAATCTTTATATTACAGGAACTAAAAATCAGTGGTTGAGTTTGTTATATACCAAAGGTCTGCATCTTGTCACTTGAGACAATTCACAAGGAGAACAGAAATTTGAAAGAATAAATCTGACTAAGCCAGAAGCATTTTCCACCAGGTGTCAACACGTTTCCCATCTGTTGGGGATGAGGAAAGCTTTGTATCTGCTCCATCTCTGTACTCTTTCCTTCTTCAGACAACAGGACAAAACTTAACATTGTTGCTAAAGCAATTTTTATTTTGACAACTTTAGCATTTCATCATTATGCCTTTGTTTCAATGGAAAATAGTTCTCCCACACTCTTCACTGGAGATGACTTTCTTACTAAGCCAAAGCTTTTGCCTCTTCTTACATAACAAATGTGTACACAACCCACCTGCTTCTGGGTTACTTTCCATCTGTTCATCAAGACAAACCCTATTACATATGAAAACAACTCTTTTCCTTTTTATGAACATTATGTCTCCATGTAAATTGAATTTGTAATCAAGTTAGGTCTTCTTTTAGACAACAAAATATTTCAGGAACTTCATGACAATTGATTTACAGAATATCCTGGTTAGCCAGGATATTTGTCTTAGGTATAGTGAAATATTTTTATAGACAACGGATAATTTCGATTTTAAAATAATCACTTGGACTGTAAATTCAGTGAAAAAGCCATCTCTTCCTTAAGCAGAAGCCAAATGGAGTTGCAAGTCATACAAACCTTAGGATATCAGAGCAACTGAGACACTGGGGATCATCTAGTGTGTTCCCAGCTTTGGAGCTCTTTGAGAATTTGAAAAGAAAGCTATAAACCCTCCTCGGAAAAAGTATACATGCACTCAGAATGTTCATAGTGTATCAGGGTCCTTTTGTTCTTCTGGGCCAAAAATCATAACCCAGGTAAGGAACACTTGATTTAGTCCAACTCTTTCATTCTGATAACAAATGAAATCTCATAGAAGCCAACTGATTAACTTAAGATTCTAATTATTTAAGCCTACAAATTATATTACCTATTAACAGAACAATTTTTTCTTACCATAATAGACTATGTTTTGTTGTCTTTCAAGTATATTTGAATTTATTTCTGCTTATTTTATTGATGAATACATTATAGTAACATTAAACTCAATCACTTACTTTTATAGGTAAGGAAACCATATCCCCAGAGGTTAACTGGTCTAAAAATCAATTTCCTAAGGAGAAATATTCAGAATATTTCCAAATTTCTTTTATTTTGCCCTTTATGTTTCAATGATCTTGGGACTTGAACAGGTGTGTACTATTATTATCACATTTATAATTTTATTTTATCAAGAATTTAAAGAGACAATAAAACCGCCACGTTGATTTCTCCAAAGGCAGCATTGACTTTTCTCTGAAGTTGTGTATTTTATTTTGACTATTGGATTACATAAAATATTAGAGGAAAAAAGCATTTGGAAAATACTAAAAGAAAATGAGATGGTAATTACAATGTACCCAGTCTTTTTCTGTTTCCTTCTGCACATAGTCTAATTCCTGTCTTTCTAACATGAGATTGTTGAGTGATTTAAAATCATGTTAATCATTTTAATGTTCTCAGTTGTAGGGGAAAATGAAATAGCTAAATTTATGCTAAAAATAAACCTTGCAGATTTGCTGGATGGCATGACGTTTGAGTGTAAACAACTGTCGTCCCTCTTGGAAAGCTAATCCTGCCTGGTTTTGACTTTCCTAAGGGAGTGTTTTAACAGGTTTTTAAAGCTGCATGTTGAATAATTGTTTCCACAACTAGCACAGATTGGTTTTCTCAAAAGAAAAAATGAAAATGAAAGTTTCATCCAATTAAAATAGGACTATTAATAGCATATTGTGTGGGAAAGGAAAAGGCTGCTCCTCAAAGGCCTGTGCAGTTCATCACAGAAACACAAATTTTCACAGCAACTGAAAGAGCTGGGTGAAAGTTGAAGATTTTATGAAGAAATAGAAAAGCAAATGATTTTGCTTTCTTTAGTTGGCACAAGTGAGAGTATTAACATCCCTGCCAGAGAGGAGTAGGTGCCTTCACATTGGCTCCACCAACTTCACAGTGCAAGAAGATGGTTCAGCAGAGAAAGCTCCAAATTCACTTGACCTTTAAGTTATTTATACCCTACTGTCAATAGGAGGCAAGGTTAGCACCATATCATAGGGTATCAACCTTAAGAATGCCCTTAACTCTGTTCCCTGATCTGGCAGATCATCCTTTCATTAAATAATTCCACATTTTTTGAGGGAAAACACTTTAAAATTTTGGATTGTTAGACAATCTAGTCATTTAGCATATTTTATCCGAAATCAAGAAAAATACATTTGTGAATTTATATTCAAATTTTAAGACTTGGGATTTCAATAAATGGCTGTTGATGCCATCATGAGTCAGCGTATTTCTATTCCAGCAGCCCACTTTCCATACTGTTTGATGCCAAAGACCAAGGGTCCAAGAAGGACAGATACACCAATATGAATTCAAACACTGTGTTAAGTGAATAATTCTGTAAATCGCTTTTCTCACATGTAGCCTTTTCTCACATGTAACCACCTGCGTGCCTGTGTATTATATGATTCCATTATATAAAATTAAAAATCAACAAAATTAATCTAGAATATTAGAAGTCAAAACACCATTTACTTTTGGGGAAGAGTGGAGTATGAGGAAGCTTATGGCACACTGACAACATTCCTATGTTTGATCTAAATGGTGATTTACATGGATTTGATTGGTTTGTGATAATTCTGAACTATGCACATAGATGTGTATACTTCTCTGTTGTGTGTTACTACATATAATAAGCAAATAAGAAAATCCATGTTAAGGATTCTATCACCAATTTTTTAAAAATTATCCTGCCTGGCACAGTGGCTCACATCTGTAATCCTAGCACTTTGGGAGGCGGAGGCGGGCAGATCTCGAGGTCAGGAGATTGAGACCATCTTGACTAACACGGTGAAACCCCATCTCTACTAAAAAGTACAAAAAATTACCCAGGCTTGGTGGCGGGTGCCTGTAGTCCCAGCAACTTGGGAGGCTGAGGCAGGAAAATGGCATGAACCCAAGAGGCGGACTTAGCAGTGAGCTTAGATCCCGCCACTGCACTCCAGCCTGGGCGACAGAGCGAGACTCCATCTCAAAAAACAATAATAATAAAAATAATAAGAGCTATTTATGACAAACCCACAGCTAATATCATTCTGAATGGGCAAAACTGGAAAATTCCCTTTGAAAACTGGCACAAGGCAGGGCTGCCCTCTCTCACCACTCCTATTCAA
>NW_016805059.1:2623390-2679619 GCF_001698545.2 Rhinopithecus bieti | reverse complement strand
AAAAAAAAAAAAAAAAAAAAACCCATAAATGTTCTTTAATCTGGAAAGTATCCACATAAAACAATAGCCCAAATTTTTTTGGTCATTTTGTACAGTCACCTAATATTTCAAAATTAAAGTAGGGAGGGAAAAAACCTCATAAACGAATTGAATCAAAGAGAACCAATTCTATTAAGTGCTTTCATTTATTTGTGAAAATAAACTTGATGATAAATATTCTAGAGGGGGAAGAATTGTTTTCAGAAACTATTATTTTCAGAAACAAAAAGAGTTTAAAGAGTGTGGTGTGTGTATTTTATCTTTTAAAATTAGAATCTACATTGATGACTAAACACCTGAGGTAGTGATTACAAGCTTCTTAACCAAACCTCATGGAGGTGCGTTGCGAAAGTGATTCTTTCTGCTAAGTAATGTCACAGTGACTCTGAACCCCACTGGTGCTATTGAAACCTGTTTGCAACATGCCATTCGTGAGAACTTTGTATTTCAGTGGGCATTGTATTTATTCATGGAAGAATACCACTGGAAATACCTGTTCTAAGACAGGATTCCTGTTGAATAAGCCATTGTGAGTGTTTGTGCATAATCATTTCCTGTAGATAAGTTGTCTGCTGGCAAATAAATAATATGGTCCATTTTCAAAATAAAGTAGCTCGTTGTTCTGAAAAGCTGCAAGCAACATCATTTGTGTTGGAGTGTTTAAACAGGTGATACGTGCTTCCTTGAAAAAGGAGAAAACTAAGAGTGTACTAGTATGTTGAGCATGCAGTTTTTTGGTTAGTATTGGTTGCATATTCAGTTTTTATTCCTTAGAAACTAAAACTTCCTAAGTAAGCCCACCTTTTGTATTAATTTATTTTGATAACATGAATCTCTTGCAGTACCATAAGTCCAAAATTATTATCTATTGATCTGACTCCCCCAAGTTCTGTCCATGCTCTGTATAATATCATACTGCCTGCCCACCTTTTCACGTGTACTCTCCAGACTGCCCATTGTTCCACACGTAATAGTAAATGCATCTTTCAGATCTGTTTGCTTCCTTCCACCCACCAACACTGGGGCTGAGTGACAGAGGAAGGGCCACGCGTTGGCTGACCCACAAATGTAGGCAAAGCTGAGAAAGCTGAACACAGGGGCGCTGTCAGAGGAACGTTCTCCAAAGACTATTACATACGGATGTAGGACTAAGAACTGAACCCAGGACTGACGCTGTTTCAGTACTTTAAGGCAAGATCTGAGCACAGCTACAACTTGGATTTCAGCCCTGTTCTAACTGAAATAAGTAACTAGGAAATTCTCCAGGTAGAGTGTTGGCAGGAATTCAAGCAGGTCAGCCTCCAGTTCAGGAGATCTGATAGTGGAGCTCAGGGGCCCAGGCCCTGCTACTGTGGACTTCACAGGCAACGAAGTACAGAAGTTTTTAGTGGGTAGGGGGAGAGATCAACATTCTCAAATTCAGAACAAGACTGGTTTCAAGGTGACCACCAATGATGGGCCAGATAACTAGGATTACAAGGCTCTTCCTCTCCCTTGTCTACCTAAGGCTCAAGTTGTTCAAAATTCTTTATCAAGTCTTCATTTATTTTTATATCTCATTATTTTCTACAGACGTGTGATTGTTCCACTTTTATACACAGCATATTTCCCTAAGTGTTCCATGTCATGGGTTAAATTATGTTCCTCCACGGAAAGATATTTTGAAGTTCTAACCCACAGTACCTTGGAATATGAACTTATTTGGAAATAGGGTCAGTAGTGATATAATTATTTCTGATGAGGTCATACCAAAGTAGAGTGGGCCCTAATCAAATATGATTGCTGTCCTTAGAAGAGGATGATGTGAAAATGCAAACACATAAGGAAGACAGCCATGTGCAGACAGAGGCAGAGATCGGAGCTATGTTGCCACAAGTCAAGGAACACCTGGGGCTACCAGAGCCTGGGAGAGGCAAGGAAGCATCCTTCACTAGAGGCTTCAGAGGGAGCATGAGATGCTACCAACATGTTGATTTCCAACTCCTAATCTCCAGAACCATGAGAGAGTGGATTTCTCTTGTTTTAAACTACACATCGTGTGGCATTTTGTGTTATTATTAGCTGCTGTTGTATCCCCACTGCCTGACCTGATGATTTACATGTAGTGGGTGCTTGGTACAAACAAGTAGATATGCACCTGCCTTTCTCCCACTTCTACTAGACTAAAATTTCCATGAAGCCAGAAACTATGCATGACTCATCTTAGTCACCCTTATAGAAAGGATACTTCACAAAATGGGCCCTAAAGTATTTGTTGAATAGAAACATGGAAGACTTCAAGTTTTACGTTCTTATAATAGCCCATTTTTATTAAAATAAAGTTATGGACAAATAATGGAAACAAGAATACTCAGGAAGTACAGATGAAGTCGATTCGCATATCTTCCACAGCTCTATCTCCTCATAGTTGACTTCATATTTATTACTGTTACTGAAATATTGAAAACACAATTCACACTTGGGCTGCTTGTATCTGTGAGGATATACAGCATGTTCCCACAGTTCTCAGCTGGCTTATCCCTGGTTAGTGTATAAACTCTGGACAGAAATGCTCGAGTGTGGTTTATGTTAGCAAAACCCGGTGCTTCCTGAGTGCTTCCCTTGCTCCCACCAACCATTTTCCAACAGGAAAGACAACAAACAGCTCTTTTATTGCTATAGCTGCTAGCAATCCCAGTAGCATGAGAAAGTTCACTTTACAGAGTTTATTACTCAGTAATAATAAAAAAAGAACAAAAGAAAATTGCCAAGGAGAAGGCAATACAGTCAGTGTCAGTATGATGATTATTCAGAGAACAGAAGCCATGGAGCTGCCGCTACTATAAACATGTCTCCCTTTTATTGGCAGATGTTTCACTTAAATAAACATAATCAGGATTTGGGAAGATTCACCTTGGCAGCAGCTAAAAGTAATGAATATTCACTAATCTCCTTGTGTCCCAGTTGTTCCTCCAGCTGCTCTGGAAACTGTATTTATGGGGGTGCACTGGAGATAGGCAGCTGAGAGCATGATGGGCCACACATTGTTTCAGATCCATCCACAGCTCCACACATACAAGGAGAAAGTTTATTTCCTTTTTTATCCCTCATTATTATAAAACATTGTAAGCCAAAAATAAAATTCTAAGGCCCCCAACCACTTGAATGGACCCCTCCTCTGAGCCAGGACACTTCAAGGTTAATCTGAAAAATGGATTCAGGCCATGACAGGAAGGGAGGATCAAACATGCTTCATTATGCCCTCCTCCCTTTTGGAATTCAGGAAAAGCCAACCAGCATTTAACATCAACACATACCTTAAGTCTGATAAGAAACATTTACAGTCTATTCTCTCTGAAGCCTGCTACCTGGAGTTTTCATCTGCATAATAAAACTTTGGTCTCCACAACTCCTTATCATAACCTACACATTCCTTTCTATCAACAATAACTCTTTCAACCAATTGCCAATCAGAAAAGTTTTAAATCCACCTATAACCTGGAAGCTCCCACTTTGAGTTGTCCCCCATTTCTGGTCTGAACCAATCTATATCTCACATATATTTGATTGATGTCTTATTTCTCCCTAAAATGTATAAAACTAGGCTCTGCCCTGACCATCTTAGACACATGTTCTCAGGATATCCTGAGGGCTGTATCATGGACAATTGGTCACTTGTATTTGGCTCAGAATATGTCTCTTTAAATATTTCTCAGAGTTTGACTCTTTTTGTTGACAATATGTATAAGTACCTCTTTAGTTTATTTCATAGTATTCCAGAATCCCTCCAAAATGCTGGTACTGAGAGAAAGCTAACAGCAATTCTATATGCCAGTCACCTTAACTTTGAATTCTTTGTATCAACATGACAAGTTCGGGAACGTAATACGTTTTAGTCATCAAAAACGAACTTAAAGACATTTAAAAGAAAGAGAAATTCATTCACGCCCACTTATGGAAAGGAGTGGGGTTTACTGTGACTATTCAATAGGTTTTGGGGGTGGGGCTGGTTGAATCTCCCAGAACTCAAGAGATAATCCATAAAGAATCTAAGTACCTCCTTTCTCTGCTTCTTATCCCAGCTTATCCTGTTTCCTCTGCAGGCCATCTCTCTGTGCTTTCTCCCCAGTATGGCCCCAGATGACCTCCTTATTCTCAAGTCTCTGTCTGTTTCTATTTCCAAGGATCCACTACCTAATGCTGGTCCAATTTTTAGTGTGTCTTAGTCCAATTCCTGAGAAGGCCAATCTGGACAACTCAGCTATTCCGCCTGGCCAGATGTCCATGCTGTCCAAACAGACAAACAATAGAACTGAGGCCCACTGCTTCCATTGCCCTGAGGCAAATAAGCAGACTTGAGAGCAGAGTATGCATCTGAAACATACTTCAAAATGTATCCTAAAGATATTTAGCAAAAGTAATACCTTCTGGTTGCAAAGTGTTGAAAACACAAGTTCCACCTTGACTCTCACCCGATCACACCTTTGGTTCATTTAGCGATTGCTTCACAATTCTGACATAGCACTTTCTAATACCTGGAAAAAATTATGTTATTTTGGATTTATAAATCTGTGAGCAGAATACTATTCCCTTTTGTACCATTTCAGTTGATAATTAGCAGTGATGTGCTGGTAGGAGTATTCTCTCTGTAAAAATAGATTAACAAATTCCCGTGATGCCTGATAATTAGTCAGGTATCTTCTGGTATAGAATTTTACTGTTCTTGCTTCTATAAAAGTTAAAAAACCCCACAGGTTACTTTATAGTTTGTGAGCAAATTTAACTTTGTCTCTTTATGCAACCCATTTCTGTTATATGCTAGGTCTTTACCTATTACTTTTTTGCTATGCTGCCATTAAATTCAATCTCATAACTCTAAAATAGGATTTGTAAGCATTCTTCTTAAAAAAAATGTTTTATTTGATTAAACTATCCTCTTCTTGGAATCGTCTAAGGCTATCAACTCAGATTACAGAACAATGATTTCACTTTGATTCATATGCTTCACACGGAGACAACAGCAGGTGTACAATACATTTTTTATTAATGTACAGAGATTCAGAGTATTCAAGTATGAAGGGCTACATGAGAAAGGTCATCTGCCAACCAGACACTAATCAGAACTTAAAGCCAACCAAAATACATACTGTTCATAAAAATAGTAAATATAAACGTATTATCCTTCCTCAAGTGTTGATTAGTATATAATTCATATGATAGTTGACACACAGAAAGAAAGCCCATGCAACTCATTTGTGCAAGGCAACTTTTGCTTATCATCATGTCCATCGAATACAGTGCCTGACACCTCGGAGGTGTGAACTCCTAGGAGGTATTATCAATATTTGCTGAAAGAATAAAAGTGGATGATTTAGGACTGTAATAGGAATGGCACAAACAGAATAAGACCATCATAAACTTCCTGTTAAAAGGCAAGTAGGCAGACTATGGCAATAATGTGGGACTGGAGTTGAAAGCAGGATTAAATAGCAGGGCCTGTGTCACAGGAAGAAATGCTGGGACATGGATTCTCATCTCCGAGACACTGGAAAATAGACTCAGGAACAAAGCCTCAGATCTGTAAAAGATGCACCTCAGAAATTCACATTCACAAGGGACTGGAGAAGACAGAGTCAAAGAAAGGAGCCAGTTCTGCTAACACCACTGTGGACCACGTAGTCACCATCCTGAAAGCAGCAGTGCTTTCTTCTTATATCCAAGAGGCACAGCATAAGACACTTGAGTCAAATTCTTTCATTCTGAGACACGGAGTGTAAAGATTTAGCTCTGGAGGTCAGGATATGTGAGCCAAACAAGAAATGCCATCAGCAAATAACTCTCACAGTGAATGAAAGGAAGGCTTGAAAAGAGTGACGAGGCTCAGATCTTACAAATCCAAGCTGAAGTAAAACTATTTAGAGCTTTGCAAATAAAGTTAGCCTATTAAACCTGAAGACAGGACTCAGTAGGGTCAGGTTGATTGAAAATCACACAGCAACAGTGAGATAAGATGACAATGGCATAAAGCTGGGTCAGGCTGTCTAGAGGGAGATGCAGAATAGTGACACTAATCAGGTGTCTTGGGTGACATTTACATCTAAAAATAGTATGCAACCCACACAAACATATTTATATCCATAGGAATTAGTATTAGTAGGATTAATATCTTAGCACTTAATTAACATCTTAAGTACTTCACAAAAATTAATTCAGTTGTGAGGCAGACTTGCTGATTTATAGTCATTTATTGTCCATGCTTGCTGACCTGCTAAGCTGCTCTGTTGTGCTCAGGGGAAAGGAAGTGGAAAAGCTTTTGATGTATTTCTGTCTTCCCAATATATACATAAGGAGAATGGATAGGTAGATAGACAGAGAGATGATTGATTGATACACAATTGATTGATAGACAGTTAAATAGGATAGATAGATTAGATAAATAGATGATTGATAGATTGATAGATATACAGATAGGTAGATAGATAGGAGAGATGATAGATGAGAGAGAGAGAGAGAGAGAGAGAGAGACAGACAGACAGATAGATAATAGATAGTGATATGGTTTGGCTGTTCCTGCACCCAAATCTCATCTTGAATTGTAGCTCTCATACTTCCCACATGTTGTGGAAGGGAGCCTGTGGGAGGTAACTGAATCATGGGGTTGGGTCTTTCCATACTGTTCTTGTTGTAGTGAATAAGTCTCATGAGATCTGATGGTTTTATAAAGAGTAGTTCCCCTGCACAAGCTCTCTTGCCTGCCGACATGTGAGAGGTGACTTTGCTCCTCATTTTCCTTCAGCCACGATTGTGAGGCCTCCACAATCATGTGGAACTGTGAGTCAATTAAACCTCTTTCTTTTATAAATTACCCAGTTTCAGGTATGTCTTTATTAGCAGCATGAGAACAAACTAATATAGATAGATAGGATAGATAGATTAAATAGATAGATGATAGATAGATAGATAGATAGATAGATAGATAGATAGATAGACAGACAGGATAGAGTGATAGGATAAACAGATAGGTAAACAGATGATAGAAAGATAGATAAATGATACATAGATACATCTAGACATCACTCAGCTAATGCTGTTTAACAAACTAAAACAAAATAGACCATATATTCTTGAAGATATCCTTCTAGTTCTGACAAAAGAGACTTGAGGTGAGGCAACTAGTAGTGGGCAGTGGGCTGTACTAGAAAGAGCATCAGGCAAGGAGTTCTGGCTTTTATAACCTTGGTAATTCCCTGCCTTTATAAACTCTATTTGACTGATATGAAAATGCTCTGTTTAATCTCGATAATCTCTAGGTTTCTAGGTTTTCTTTGGTATAAATTTCAAATGTGCAAGTGCAATTTTGTTACATAGATATATTGTGTGATGATTAAGTCTGGGATTTTGGTTTATCCATCACTTGAATAAAGTACAATGAACCCATTAAGTGATTTATCATCCCTTATCCCCCTCAACTCCTCATCCTTCTGAGTCTCCAGTGTGTACCAGTTCACACTTTATGTCCACGTGTACACAATATTTACCTCCCACTTCTAAGTGAGAACATGTAGTACTTTTCTTTCCATTTCTGAGTTGTTTTACTTAAGACAATGGCCTTTGGTTTTATCTATGATGCTGTGAAAAACATGATTTCATTTTATGGCTGAATGTTATTCCATTATGCATATATATAATTATATATATTTATATATTATTTTATATATTATAGTTTATATGTTATATATAATTATAATTATATGTAATAATACATTGTATATAATACATACACTTCAATTATATAAAACTATCCATATACAAAAATCAATATAGCAATAATATACAATACTAGATTATATAGCAATCCATATAATTTATAATCATATATATGCATATAATAATATTATAAAGAATATATTATATTGTAGCATTATACATTATATATTATATAATTGTATATAATATATAAATCAGATATATAATATGCAATTATATAATATATACATTGTAATCACTAATAATTACATACATAATATAATAATATATAAATAATGTGTAACTAATATACAAAGTATATATTTAGATACAATTACATATTATAACTATAACTATAATTACACATGTAATTATTATATAAGCAGATATTATAGTATACCATAATAATTACATAATTACATATAATTATATATAATAGATAATATTGTATACAATATTTCCTTTATCCAACCATCTGTTGATAAACACTTAGGCTGAGTTAGAATTCCACAATATTAATGGAATTTGGAACATCATTGACTGCAATTTTAAAATAATAATCTGGCAAGTCGGGCACAGTGGCTCATGCTTGTAATCTCAGCACTTTGAGAGGCTGAGGCAGGTGAATCACGAGGTCAGGAGTTCGAGACCAGCCTGGCCAACATAGTGAAACCCCGTCTCTACTAAAAATACAAAATATTAGCCAGGTGTGGTGGCGCACACCTGTAATCCCAGCTACTTGGGAGGCTGAGGCGGGAGAATAGCTTGCATCTGGGAGGCAGAAGTTGCAGTGAGCTGAGATCATGCCACTGCACTCTAGCCCAGGTGACAGAGCAAAACTCCATCTCAAAAATAAATAAATACATACATACATACATAAGAAATAAAATAAAATCATAATCTGGCTATTCATGATCCAAACAAGATGGATTTCTAGAGAAGTTAAGGAAGATTAAGCTTCAGGGCTCCTTCCTTATCTGGAACCCTTGAGCTCTGTCATTTGTCAGGTGGCCTAGCAGAATTTAGATGAGAAGAGAAGCCAAGTTGCAGTCAGGGATTATGATTAAGAAGACATTTATGGTAAATTGACTGAAAATATTTGAAAAAATGAATCTCTAAGACTCTGGAAATGGGTTATGTTTTCTATTGTCATTCTAAACTAATATTTACTTTTGTACCTACTTTTGTATTTGTAATTTTGCATTCTTTTTAAAAAGAGAACCATCTTTCTAATTGTATTGTGCAGTTTTAGGCCCCAGATAACTTGGACGGAGTTTTGTCAATAAGCTTTTGTAAAATCTTTGGCCCTGGCTTACTACTTATGCCTGAATCATCGATAGATGTTTTTCTTACCTCCTGTTCTTGTAAATACTCCCTAAGTTTTTTGCGATATCCACTTCACCTTTCACTGAGATCTGGGAATCCAGGACTGTCCAACTTTCTATTGCAGTGAGTAGTCAGGAGGACTGAAGGCTTTACCTGATGTATGCCCATTCCCAAACCCTGTGGAGCCTAGATCCTGTTCTTGGTGCTCCCTCATTTTCTCACACCTGTCCTGACTTCTTACCAGTTTGGGTACATAACTACAAAAAATTCTGACAGGAAATGAATCTCTTGCTCTTCCAGCCCCTCTTTCCACATATTTCAGTAACTGACCCATCAATCTTACTTTTCAAAAGTGAGTATGTAACTAAGTAAACCCTGTTGACAGTCATTTCAGGAACAAGTTGTACAGAAATTGATTGGAATGTGATGTTCAATGACATTCTTACTTATAACATACATTTCTCCCACTACCTAAAATCTAAAATTTACGGGATATTCTTTGATTTTCCTCTGTAAGCCTATTTTGCTATTATAATGTCTGCTTTTAAAGCATTTGATTCTTTGCACCATTTTAAGAGGATATTGAACCATAAAAGTAAACTTTTCCATTCCATTTTGCCAAATGATTTCTTTTAGCTAAAATGGTCAATTTTCAATTTGATTTTCAGTTTATAAAAGAACACATATTGGGAATTGTTAATTTTATAGTTCATTTAATATGTTATTGTAGAAGTGTATTGTGCATAGAATTATTATTTTTGGAAAAGATAAAGTTCATGAAGTCTTGTTAGAGTAATTACGAGAACACTGTGGTTTCCACTTCCAACTTAATACTTCTATTCTCAAGATTTAAGGTATAAAAATTACCAATTAAAATAAAGGCATTATATTCTTTGGGAATTAGGTTAAGATTGTGTATTTTATTATTATTTTTTATTATTTTATTATTATTATTTTTTGAGATGGAGTTTCACTCTTATTGCCCAGGCTGGAGTGCAATGGTGCGATCTCGACTCACTGCAACCTTCACCTCCCAGGTTCAAGCGATTCTCCTGCCTCAGCCTCCTGAGTAGCTGGGATTACAGGTGCCTGCCACCATGTCTGGCTAATTTTTTGTATTTTTAGTAGAGACGGGGTTTCACTATGTTGGCCAAGCTGATCTCGAACTCCTAACCTCAGGTGATCCACCTGCCTTGGCCTCCCAAAGTGCTGGGATTACAGGCATGAGCCACTGCGCCCGGCTAGGTTGAGATTTTTATAATATTCAAGAAAAGAGAAACAAAGATTGATGGAACTAGTGTCCTCTGTAATGGCTCAGAAAGAAGAAGCTATTTTTGCTGGACACCTCTTCTACCCTGTTAGGTCAGGACAGGTTTGAAATTCCCCTGCGTTTACAGAATAAAAGACCGCAATGTCCCCTGGAAAATGGCTAAGCTGGATTCCTAAGGGAACTCATGAAAATCTACTAAATGAAATCTGAAACCACTGGTACCACTGTCTAATGATTCATCTCTGAAAAGCAGATAGGTCAGATAGATTACTGTTATGCATTAAATTGTCCCTTCCACTGCCACCAAATGCATATGTTGAAATCCTAACCTCCAGTACCCAGAGTGGGACCTGATTTGGAGATAGGACTGTTGCAGATGAAATTAGTTGTGATAAGATCATACTGGGGTAGGGTGAGCCCCTAATCCAATATGACTGGTGCTTTTTTAAAAAGGGATGATTGGACATAGACAACACACAGGGAGAGCTCCATGTGAAGCTGAAGGCAGAGATGTGGGTGATGCAACAGAGAAGCCAAAGAATGCCAAAGATCCCTAGCAAAACACCACATGTTACAGGAGAAACATAGAACTTCACAGGCCTCAGAAGGCAGCAACCCCACAGGCAACTTGATTCCAGACATTTAGCCTCCAGAACTGTAAGACAGTAATTTCTGTGTTTCAATCATGGTAGCCTAGCAAACTAATACAAATATGGTGACTGTTTGCAAGAAATGTCTGTCAGGGTTGTTGCAAACTTTTCTAAAATATAACCACCTACATAGATGCATTCAGGAAAAAATGAGTAACATCCAAGGATATTCTATCCAACATCCCCTCTTGTTAGTTCTTCTTGTTTCTTGCCTTTTTATCTTGGTATCTCCACAGTTATGGAAGACATATATCTGTTTATATCTTAATAAAAAATATCTTGTAATTGAATTTCACTACAAACCAATAGTTTTTCTTGTGAGCAAAGTAATATTAAGTGGATGCAAAAGTAATTGTGATTTTTGCCATAGGCAAAACCTATGACCTATGGCAAAACCGCAATTATTTTGCACCAACCTAATATAAGCAATCATGAACTCCTTCCCCATCTCTGGAGGTGTCTACAGCTACCCCTAAAGGGGCACGGCAGCATCCTGCTAAAAGACCGGGGCTAGCGCGCCTTCCCAAACCCTGATTGAGCAGTGTTGCTTCTCTCTGGGAGCTCATACTATTTCACATATTTAAGCTACCCTCCTTCAGGCAGAGTGTGGAGGAAGTGCAGGTAATATCTGGGTATTTTTTCACATTACTTTTTATTTATTTATTTATTTTTGAGTGGCTCATGCCTGTAATCCCAGCACTTTGGGAGGCCGAGGTGGGTGGATCATCTGAGGTCAGGGGGTTGAGACTAGCCCGGCCAACATGGTGAAACCCCGTCTCTATTAAAAATACAAAAAATTAGCCAGGTGTGGTGATGGGCATCTGCAATCCCAGCTATTTGGGAGGCTGAGGCAGGAGAATTGCTTGAACCTGGGAGGAGGAGGTTGCAGTGAGCCGAAATCGTGCCATTGCACTCCAGCCTGGGCGACACAGTGAGACTCTGTCTCAAATAAGTAATAATAATAAAAATAAAAATAAATAAAAAGAGGGAGAGTGGTTGGCTATGATGGTGAACTCATACAGCAAAATACTTTGGCAAAGACTCTTTTACCGGAGATAAATTTCTACCCAGCCCTTGCTATGGACAGGGCTTTTACAATCTATGTCTCCAGGATTGCAAGCCTTTGACTGAATCTCAGCTCCTGCATCTTCTCACTGGTTCCTACAGTTGGCCTTTCCAGAACTGAATATTTTCAGTATTCACGGATCAGATGAATTGTCAGGATGTCCTCTTTCCTCTGTCCCCTGAAACTCTGCTCTCAAGTGGTAGACCCAACACTTACAGCTGATCACATGGAAGACTGCAGAACAGATGCACTCAAATAAAGGATCCCGCCCAGTCTGGCCTGAACTGAGCTTCTTGGTCTGACTCAGCTATTGCAGGATGTGAGTCTTTGAGAGTCATTAATTTCTAGCCTTCCCCTCACTTCCTGTCTTAGTCTATTCAGGCTGTTATAACAAAATGCCTTACACTGGATACTTTGTAAGCAATAGAAATTTATAGCTCAGGCCAGGTGTGGTGGCTCATGTCTGTAATCCCAGCACTTTGGGAGGCCGAGGCAGGTGGATCACGAGGTTAGGAGTTCCAGACCAGCCTGACCAACATGGTGAAACCCTATCTCTACTAACAATACAAAAATTAGCCGGGTGTGGTGCTTTGCGCCTGTAATCCTAGCTACTCAGGAGGCTGAGGCAGGAAAATTGCTTGAACCTGGGAGGTGGAAGATGCAGTGAGCAGAGATCCTGGGGCTGCACTCCAGCCTGGGCGACAGAGTGGAACTCTGTCTCAAAAAAAAAAAAAAAAAGAAAAAAGAAAAGAAAAGAAAAAATAAATTTATTGCTCAAAATTCTGGAGGCTAGGAAGTATAGGATCTAGGCGTCAGCAGATTTGGTGTCTGGAGAGGGCGTGCTCTCTGCTTCAAAGGTGACACTTCTGGCTGGGTCCTCACATTGTGGCAGACATTCCCCATGAGCCTCTTTTGTAAGGACACCGGTCCCACTCACAAAGTGGAGTCCTCATGACCTAATCACCTCCTAAAAGCCCCGCCTCTTCATAACAACATATTAAGGCTTAGATTTCAACATATTAGTTTTGGAGGGAAATGAATATTCAGACTATAGCACCCCCAACCCCAGAGAAAGTATATAAGCTACATAGGTGGCCTTGATGATGAAGTTAAAGATATAAACCACATAATGACTTTAAAGTTCTCACTAAAAGTGGGATAGTTGATCTCTGCTGAAATGAGCTATCTGGAGAAGTAGGTATGATTTGCTCCAAGTCACACACCGAATACAGCTGTAGAGAGGGGTGTATCCCTACAAGTCTAGAAATTTTAGCTACAGTTACTCTGAAGGAGAAAGCACAACACAGGAGCCAACTGACCTCTGAATTTTATTCTGGTCAGTGGTGGAGGAGCAGCTGAGAACAGGGACAGGGTGCCGGCTAACTCAGGATATGGAGCACTCATCTCCCCTCCATCTGTAGACAAAAAGCTCAGGAACCCAGAGCTAGAGGATACCAGCCTGGGGCTGGGGGTGGGGATGGCCTCATTTCCAGCAGCTGCAGCTGAGTAATAACTGTTAGAGTGCGCTGCCAAGCTGCAGCGCTGGACATCAATGTCGTGGGCTAGGGCAGGGACAGAAACTTCGGTTTTGTCTTTATCCATGAGACAATTGCACCCCAGGGCCCACTTCACAGGTCCTGTGGTCAGAGCTCTAGCTCAAAACCTCACACCCAGAAGCAGGCCCCTTTCTTGGGGTTTAATGCCTTTCTGTCTCATTCTTGAAATTCTTAATAATTTTGTCTTTGAATTTGTGTTTTGTAAGTGATAGCTAATGGGGCAATCGAGCATTTGCTAGGGGCTTAAAACCCTCGCTCATGCATGTCCCACCTCCTACTGGCACACTTTCCATTCCTGCCTTTCTGTCTCTCTGTGATGGGCTTTTGCTGCTCCCCAACAACCACTGCTGCCCTCTGCCCCCAGTAGGGGCCTGAGCATGTGAACAGGGAAGGTTATGGTCAGGTGTTCAAGGGCCCCAGGAGTCTGTAGGGATGTGCACTTAACTGGTGAGTATCCCCATGTCCAGGGAGCGTGACACTAAATAGCAGATAAAAAATACAATAACAGATCCAAAGATACTTGTAGAATGCAGAAGAAAGAAAGAGGTTTTTTTCCTGGTTTTGAATAAGGGACCACATTTGTATGGGTTTGGTGCAGCTGGAATGTGGATCTCTGCCACAGAAAAGTATCATTTGCAGACAGTATCATATCATTTTGGTCAAGCATGAATACAGGCCACCAGAGTTGTTGCCTGGTACCCCAGACAAGGCGAGTGGCAAGTTTTGTCGTCCACACCTAAAACGAGTTTTCATTTGTGTGATACTTTGATGGAATTAAGAATATGAACAATTCTTACATAACAACCAACAGTATTCTACAGAAGATTTATATGACAGGAACGAGAAGCAGCTCCCTTTAATTATATCTAGATCTTGCTTTGGCACACTTCCACATCCTTCCAAAGGCAATTTTAACTAAATAGCACACTGCAGGACTGTGTGAATTATCTTATAAGAATTTATGAGGAATAGACAGTCTATGGAGAGTAGCTCATTTTCATTATTGATTTCATTTTCTCCATATATTTTCCTTGTATTACTTTCTCTTATGTTTATAAAATGATGTATTATGTGATATATGCATTTATGTACATGTATTTTATATATGTTACACATTTATTTATATAAATTGGTACACAGTTACACAAGGTCCCATAAGAACAGCCTCATGTGGATATTACCTAGGTTTATATCTTCATTCCTCTAATCCAAACTAACATTACTTGAGTCAAAAGAAGTTTTCTAATTTTGTTAGTACATCGATTGCCAACCCTTTTCAACCATTTTTCCTCTCTGAGTACTTCTACTTCTCTAAGATTATTTGCATATTTAAATTTTAAAAAAATAGTCTGACAACACTGCCAAAATAAGATTCTTTTAATGGACTCTTCTGCTTTTCTTTATGTTGAAAATTATACTCTTCTAAAAACTCTTCTCACACTTCCAGAGAATATGTGTCATCAGGGTAGATATTGTCTCTTTCTTGTTTGCTATTTCAGACTTAGTACCTATCATCACAACAGCATAGAGTAAATGCTTAATAAATATTTGATGAAGAAACAAAAACAATATTTTAAGGAAATACTTATACTAATTAGCTATTCCTGTTGTCATACTGTATAACAAACCATCCCAACACCAACTGGTATCAAATGGCAAGCATTTATTCTTGGCTGCCTGGTGCAGCTATGCTTCAGGCTGCAGTGGCTGGGATAGCTCTGCTCACCCTGAGGGGCTGTGGTTCTAGCCTGCATTGCACATCTCTCAGCCTCCCACTATCAGAGGGCGACTGGAGCAAGTTCTGTGATGATGGCAGAGGCCCACATCATCAAGCCCATCATAAAAACACTCTGCAACATTTTAGTTATGTTGTGTTAAATGAGTCACACAGCCCAGGCCCACAGTCAAGGGATAAAGAATTACACATCACCTACTTTCCAATATACTATCAAAATTAGAATAAAAACCCATGTGACTCTCATTTTGGAACCTTATTCTTTTTATTATGTCTTGTTTTGGTTGGAACAACCTTGTGAGGTAACATTACCTCTACCATAATGATAGCCATTATTATTATAATTGTTATGATCACTATTGCTGACATACTCGTTAAAGTCAAGAAGATACTCATAATGCCTTCTATCAAAACTATGCATTCATTTTGATATAGAATTTCCAGTTGATCTAATAAAATAAGAAAAATAAAACAAAGAATTTTAGTGTTAATAAAAGAGATAAGCCAGGCGAGGTGGCTCATGCCTGTAATCCCAGCACTTTGAGAGGCTGAGGAGGGTGGATCACGAGGTCAGGCGATCGAGACCATCCTGGCTAACACGGTGAAACCCCGTCTCTACTAAAAATACAAAAAATTAGCCGGGCATGGTTGTGGGAGCCTGTCGTCCCAGCTATGTGGGAGGCTGAGGCAGGAGAATGGCGTGAACACGGAAGGCTGAGTTTTCAGTAAGCCGAGATTGCGCCACTGCCATCCAGCCTAGGCGACAGAGTGAGACTCCGTCTCAAAAAAAAAAAAAAAAGAGAGAGATAAAATTGTGTTTTTTTCTTTTAATTATAAGTATTTGTAAAACATAATAGTACACTATTTCGATCCAGCAAGTTAGGTAAATTATTGTCTCTATCCCTTATTAGCTGTCTATATTTTGGCAATTAATAACTCTCTGAGCCTTAGTTAACTTTCTGTGATGAGCATAATAACTACCTCATAAGGTTTTGATGAGAATAAATTAGGCAGTTTTTGAGCATACCTCAGTAACTGGCACATAACAAACACTCAATGAGCAGCAAGAGAGGTGGTCATGCTACTGACAGAAGTATAAATGGTAGAATTCGTTTTATTTTCAAAATCTAAACAATAATTGTAAAACTACTCAAAATGAAAATGCATTGTGAAGGAACTTGTCAAGTAACAAAATATGTACATCAGTGGTTTTCCAATATGACAAAAATTTATTTGAAATATAAATGCAAAATATCTCATTAACTATTATATGACAACAATAAAAAAGCATTAAATTCATTTGAATAACTTTAGTCGGAGATATGCAGAACTTATATGAAGTTCAGCTTACCTAAAATATATTAAAAGGCTTGAATTAATTAAACTTTTTAACACATTACTAAATGGGAAGTCTTAATATTATAATGATATTCAATGTTCCTAAATTATTATAAAATATAACATTTCTGATCAAAATTCAATGAACTTTTGATTCTCACCATGTTGAAATAACAGTTACTAAGTTTACATTCTTGGCTTAAACAAAGAAGAAAAAAATATATGAAATAATAATTTTAGATCACTGGATGACAGGTAGTACAGGACAGGGAAACAAAGCAAGTGAACCCAACAAGAGTCCCAACTCACTGCCTGGAGAGAGTTCCCAGTTTGCAGCCTAACACGTGTTCCAATTTACTGCCTGGAATTTTCAAATTCCAGCACAAGAATCAGGACTTCAAAACAAAGTCAAAAGCCTCCTGTAGGTGAGGAAGTGATCCCAGGGGTGGGTTGGAGGGAGTAACCGCTGGAAAAGAGTCAGTAGAATAATCACGAGGAAGGATTGGGGAAAGTTTTGGTTCTCATTAGCCAGAATGGAAAGATTTCTTAACACACAGGGCATTGAGTAGAAACCTTAGAAGGATGTGTTTTTCAGAAGGGGAACCAAATTAGCCTTAGATTAGTAGCTGTGTCTGATCCACCTTGACAACACCTGAAAGCAAACCCCAAAAGTCTCAAACTGATTCCAAGTAATTTAACTAAATCTTAGAAAACAGTTCAAAATATATATACTTTTTGTGAGGTTGGGGGAATGGAGTCTCACTCTGTGGCCTGCTGGTCTTGAACTCCTGACCTCATGGTCCACTCACCTCAGCCTCCCAAAGTGGTGGGATTACAGGCGTGAGCCACCATGCCCGGCCCAAAATATTTTTTAAAATATAAATAGTGCAGCACACAATAATGTCAATTTTACATCTGGAAAAAAAAAATTACCAGAATGATGACTGCCAAATAAAACACAGAAAATCTACTTAAATTTGAATTTCTGAAAAACAGTATATATCTTTCTAGTATAAGCATGTCTCAAATATTTCATGGACATGTTCATACTAAACCACTGTGCTTTTGTCTCAGTCTGTTCAGACTAATATAACAAAGTATCGTAGACTAAAACAATGGCACTATATATTTCACAGTTCTGAAGGCTGGAAGTCTGAGATCAAAGTGCCAGAATGTCAGGTTCTGGTCAGGGCCCTGTTCTAGACTGAAAACTGACAATTTCTCTTTGCATCCTCACATTGCAGAAAGAGGGCTAGAGAGCTATCTGGAACTTCTTTTATAAGGTCACTAATCCCATTCATAAGACTCCATCCTCATGACCTACCTAATCACCTCCCAAATGCCTCACCTCCTAATACCATCGTATTGAAGGTTGAGATTTCAACATATAAATTGGAGGTGTACATTCAGTACATAACAGTTATTTATCTGAAACTCAAATTTAACTGGCATGCTGTATTTTTATTTGTAAAATCTGAAACCATAATTAGCAGACATGCCCCCCCAAAGCAGGAAAATATGCATAATCTGGAGAAATATCTGTCAGTAGAAACAGAACCAGGATAAAATTAGTAGATGTTATAATGCCTATTAAAGACATACTGCATATGATCAAGGAAGTATAAAGAAACATGAACATAATGAGATAAATGGATATAAAAAATAATAAAAATCCAATTTCTGGAGATGAAAAATACATCTGAAATAAAAAATACAGTGGAGAAGATTACCAGCAGATTAGACACTATAGAAGGAAAGATTAGTAAACTTGAAGAAGTAGATGGTATTTAGTAAAATGCAAGAAGAAATTAAAAAAAAAACCATTGTATCAGTGAGCTGTGTGACTATTTAAACCAGTCTAATATATATGTAATATATATATTACATATATTACAAAAAAGGTGGGGAGGTGAGAAAACAATCCAGACGCAGTGGCTCATGCCAGTAATCCCAGTGCTTTGGGATGCTAAGGTGGGCGAATCACCTGAGGTCAGGAATTTGAGAACAGCCTGCCCAACATGACAAAACCCCGTCTCTACTAAAAATTCAAAAAATTAGTTGGGCATGGTGGTGGGCACCTGTAATCCCAGTTACTCAGGAGGCTGAGGCAGGAGAATCGCTTGAACCTGGGAGGCAGAGGTTGCAGGGAGCCACTGCAGTCTAGCCTGGGTGACAAGAGCTCCGTCTAAAAATCTAAATTAAAAAAAAAAAAAAAAAGAAAGGTGGAGAGGTGAGAAAACATATTTAAAGAAATAGTAGCTGGAAATTTTTATATTTTGATGAAAACTATAAAGATTCTTGTCTGAGAAGTTCAAAGAAACCCCTAGTACCTAATTTAAAAAAAACTATCATGAAGAAACATTGCACTAAGGCACATCATAATCAAAATGCTGAAAAACAGAGATAAAGAGACCCCCCCAGCCTTTTTTCTCTCTTTAAACAATTATTTTTATTATTTCTGTAAATGTCTCTCTCTGGACAAACTGAGAGATGTGGTGCTCACCAGGGGTTTGGGGTGAAATGGGAAAAGAAGGGTGGGGCCTGGTTTAGGCTACACCCTCCTCTACAGCTGGGGAGGCTGGACCCAACGTCCCCATTCTAAGAGAGGGAAAAGGAGCAGGTTGGGACACCAAGGTGACACAGGATCCTGGAGACAAAGTAGTGTGAGAAAAAAGACATATAATACAGGAAAACAAAGATAAGAATAATGGGAGACTTTCTGTTGGGAATAATAAAACAGTGAAACAACATTTTAAAGCATTGAAAGACAGTGAGGAAAAGTTTGTCTCCCAGCACTTTGGGAGGCTGAGGTGGGTGCATCACCTGAGGTCAGAAGTTCGAGACCAGCCTGGCCAACATGGTGAAACCCTGTCGCTACTAAAAATACAAAAATTTCCTGGGTGTGGTGGTGCATGCCTGTAGTCCCAGCTACTCGGGAGGTCGAGGCAGTAGAATTGCTTGACCTGGGAGGTGGAGGTTGCAGTGAGATGAGATCATGCCACTGCACTCCAGCCTGGGTGACAGAGCAAGACTCTAAAAAAAAAAAAAAAAAAAAAGTGTATCAATGTGGAAATCTATACACAGAAAAAACAAATTTTCAAACTAAAGGTTAAGGACTTTTTAGAACATAAAAGAGATCTGAACAAATTTGTAAGATATGTAAGATTAAGTTGCAAGATATGTTAAAGAAAGTCTTTCAGTCAGAAAAGAAACAATACCAGGTGGAAATCTGTATCTACACAAAGGAATGAAGAGTTGCAGAATGGCAAATGTACATGTAAATATAAAATATATTTTTAAAATCTCTTTAAAGGTAACTATTTAAAGCAAAAATAATAACAATATGTTGCTATTACATGTTACTAGCCCATGGTACATGCGGTTTGTAATGTGTAAAGGTAAAATATGTGCCGACAGAGGTCAAAGCCTGGGAGGAAGTAAACGGAAGCATACTGATAGAAGGATCCTTTACTATGAACAAAGGACTGTAATATTATGTAAATTAAGCAGGAAAGCAGGCCCTATCAGAAATTAAAATAGATTGTAAAGTTTAAAAAGTTTAAAAAACAGTATGAAAATGATAAAATATTAAATTAAATAAATAGAACAAGGAAAAAGGCTAGAAATACATCGAAATGCATATAAGAATTTGTGACAAATAGTTCATTTTAAATCAGTAGGAAAAGAATACATCATCCAATAAATGTTGTTTATAACTATGTAATAATTTTAAATGAAATAATATTTTGCTGCTTTTCTAGTGTTAGATTATTCCAGATAAGAAGAATTAAGGACTAAATATAGGCTGCTTATTAAGAAAATGGCAGATAGGAAGCAGGACTATTTTGCAGCTCCTGTTCGGACAAACTGAACAGTGTGTAGAGACCCACATCTTGAATTTTGCTCCATCAACTACCACAGGAACATACCAGGAAAGCCGAGAGAATCCACAGACGCTTTGAAGGAGGTGTACTGATGCTGCAGTTTCCATGTGACAGCTAAGGAACTGTGAGTCAGCCTGCTTTCTCGGCTGGGAGGCTTGTAGCCTGGGGCGAGTTCTCAGCCCTCCACACCAGCTGCCTGGAAATAAACTTGGGACTGTTGGCGGGGGCACGGTGGGAGTGAGACTGGCCTTTTGGACTGTGGGCTGTGAGGGAGCTGGGTGAGGCCTGTGGCTATCAGTCTTCCCTCACTTCCCTGGTGAAATGTGTGAGACAGCAGAGGCAGTGTAATTCCCCTCGGAACGTAACTCCATTGGCAAGGGAGCTACACTTTCATCCCCCACAGCAGCCACAGCAAGCCCCATCCAAGGAAAATCTGAGCTCAGACATGCCTAACCCTGCCCCGACTAGATGGGCTTTCTCTATTCACCCTGGTTGCCAAAGACAAGGCATACAATCCCTTGGGAGCTCTATGGCCCTGCCCACCACCTGAGAAACCTGAATACTTATCCAACGGTTACCCTAGGACAAGCCTGCCTCCTCCTTATACAACTGCAGCTGATGCACTTTTGAAAGTGCCACCTCCTGGCAGGAGGCCAACCAACACAAAACCAGGACACTTAATAAAAGTACAACCAAAGACCCTCACAGAGTCCATCTCATTCCGCTGCTACCTCCAGTGGAGCAGGTGCTGATTATCATGGCTGAGAGACCTGAAAACGGAACACATTACAGGACTCTTTGCAGACACTCCCTAGTACCAGCCTGGAGCCCAGTAGCTCTGCGGGGTGGCTAAATCCAGAAGAAAAATAATGATCACTGTAGTTTGGCTCTCAGGAAGCCCCATCCCCTGGAAAAAGAGGAGAGCTGATCACATCAAGGGAGCACCCTGTGGGGCAAAAGAATTTGAATAGCAGCCCTTGAGTCCCAGAACTTCCCCCGACATAGGCTACCCAATGAGAAGGAACCATAAAAACAACTCTGGTAATGTGACAAAACAAGGTTTTACAACACCCCAGAAGATCACACTAGCTCACCAGGAATGGATCTAAACCAAAACAACAGGTCAGGAGATTGAGATCATCCTGCCTAACACTGTGAAACCCCGTCTCTACTAAAAAATACAAAAAACTAGCTGGGCGAGGTGGCGGGCACCTGTAGTCTCAGCGACTGGGGAGGCTGAGGCAGGAGAATGGCCTGAACCCGGGAGGCGGAGCTTGCAGTGAGCTGAGATCCGGCCACTGCACTCCAGCCTGGGCGACAGAGTGAGACTCCATCTCAAAAAAAAAAAAAAAAAAAAAAAAAAAAAAAAAAAAAAAAAAAAAAATTCTGAATTGCCAGAAAAAGAATTCAGAAGGTTGACTATTAAAGTAATCAAGGAGACATCAGAGAAAGGTGAAGTCCAACTTTAAAAAATAAAAAAAATGATAGAGGATATGAGTGGAAAGATCTCCAGTGAAACAGCATGAATACAAAACAATCACAACTTCTGGAAATGAAGGACACACTTAGAGAATGGCAAAGTGCACCAAAAACTCTCAGCAATAGAATTGAACAAGTAGAAGAAAGAACTTCAGAGCTCCAAGACAAGTCTTTCGGATTAAGCCAATCAGACAAAGACAAACTAAAAGGATTTTTTTTTTTTTCGGAGTCTCGCTCTGTCGCCCAGGCTGGAGTGCAGTAGCCGGATCTCAGCTCACTGCAAGCTCTGCCTCCCGGGTTTATGCCATTCTCCTGCTTCAGCCTCCCGAGTAGCTGGGACTACAGGCGCCCGCCACCACGTCCGGCTAGTTTTTTGTATTTTTTTTTTTTAGATGGGGTTTCACCGTGTTAGCCAGGATGGTCTCGATCTCCTGACCTCCTGATCTGCCCGTCTCAGCCTCCCAAAGTGATGGAATTACAGGCTTGAGCCACTGCGCCTGGCCTAAAAGGAATTTTTTTAAATGAACAAAGCCTCCAAGAAATTTGGGATTATGTTAAATGACCAAACCTAAGAATAATTGGTGTTCCCGAGGAAGAAGAGATATCTAAAAGTCTGGAAAACATATTTGAAGGAATAGTCAAGGAAAACTTCCTTGGCCCTGCTAGTAATCTAGAAATCCAAATACAGGAAGCTCAAAGAAAACCTGGGAAATTCATCATAAAAATATCATCACCTAGGCACATAGTCATCAGGTTATCAAAAGTCAACACAGTGGAAAGAATCTTAAGAGCTGTAAGACAAATGCATCAGGTAATCTGTGCAGAAAAACCTATCAGATTGACAGCAGGTTTCTCAGCAGAAACCCTACAAACTACAAGGGATTGAGGTCCTATCTTTAGCCTCTTTAAACAAAATAATTATCAACCAAGAATTTTGTATTCAGCAAAACTAAGCTTCATAAGTAAAGGAAAGACACAGTCTTTTCCAAACAAACAAATGCTGAGAGAATTCACTGCTACCAAGCCAGCACTAAAAGAACAGCTAAAAGAAGCACTAAACCTTAAAATAAATCCTTGAAATACACCCAAATAGAATCTTCTTAAAACATAAACCTCACAAGACCTACAAAACAATAACACAAAATAAAACTAAAGTATTAAAGCAATAAATAGCATGATGAATAGAGCACTATCTCAAATCTCAATACTAATGTTGAATGTAAATGGCCTAAATGCACCACTTAAAAGATACAGAAAGGCAGAATGAATAAGAATTCACCAAACAAGTATCTGCTGTATTCAAGAGACTCACCTGACACATAAGGACTCATATAAACTTAAGGTAAAGGGGTGGAAAAAGTTATTCTGTGCAAATGGACACCAAAAGAGAGCAGAAGTAGGTATTCTTATATCAGACACAACAAACTTTAAAGCAACAACGGTTAAAAAAGACAAAGAGGGACATTATATAATGTAACAATAATAGGACTAGTCCAATAGGAAAATATCTCCATCTTAAATATATAGCACTTAACACTGAAACTCCCAAATTTATGAGACAATTACTACTAGACCTAAGAAATGAGATAGACAGCAACACAATAATAGTGGGGGACTTTTAATACTCCACTGACAGCACTAGACAGGTCATCAAGACAGAAAGTCAACAAAGAAGCAATGGAGTTAAACTATACCCTAGGACAAATGGACTTAACAATATTTACAGAGCATCCTACCCAATAACTGAAGAACATACATTCATCAGCACATGGAACATTCTCCAAGATAGACCATATGATAGACTACAAAACAAGTCTAAACAAATTTAAGAAAACTGAAATTATAGCAAGTAATCTCTCAGATCACAGTGGAATAAAGTTGGAAATCAACTCCAAAAGGAACCCTCAAAACCATGAAAATACATGGAAATTATATAACCTGATCCTGAATGATCACTGGGTCAACAATGAAATCAAGATGGAAATTTAAAAAGTTATTTGAACTGAATAATAGTGGCACAACCTATCAAAAAGGATACAGAAAAAAGCCTGTATCCTCTGGGATACAGCAAAATTGTTGCTAAGATTAAAGTTCTTAGCATTAAATGCCTACATCAAAAAGTCTGAAAGAGCACAATTAGACAATCTAAGGTCACACCTCAAGGAGCTGGGAAAACAGGAACAAACCAAACCCAAACCCAGCAGAGGAAAAGAAATAACAAAGATCAGAGCAAAACTAAATGAAATTGAAACAAACAAAAAAAAAAAATACAAAAGATAAATGAAACAAAAAGCTGGTTCTCTGAAAAGATAAATAAAATTGATAGACCATTAGGAAGAGTAACCAAGAAGAGACAAAAACCAAATAAGCACAATTAGAAATGAAATGGGAGATATTACAATTGATACCACAGAAATGCAAAAGATCATTCAAGGCTACTATGAACACCTTTACGTGCATAAATTAGAAAACCTTGAGGGGATGAATAAATTCCTAGAAATATAAAGGCATGCTACATAAATCAGGAATAAATAGAAACTCTGAACAGACCAATAACAAGCAGCAAGTTTGAAGTGGTAATTTAAAAGTTACCAACAAAATAAAGTCTAGGACCAGATGAATTCACAGCTGAATTATATTAGACATTCACAGAAGAATGGGTGCCAATTCTAGTCACACTATTCCACAAGATAAAGAGGGAATCCTTCCTAAATCATTCTGTGAAGCTAGTTTCCCCTTAATATCAAAACTGAAAGAGGACGTAAAAAAAAAAAAAGAAAACTACAGACCAATATCCCTGATGAACACAGATGAAAAATTCTCAACAAAACACTAGCTAACCAAATCCAACAGCACAGCAAAAAGATAATACACCATGATCAAGTGGATTTCATACCAGGTATACAGGGATTGTTTAACATCTGCAAGTCAATAAATGTGATGTACCACATAAACAGAATTAAAAACAAACATCACACAATCATCTAAATAGACACAGAAAAAGCATCTGACAAAACCTAGCATCCCTTGATGATTAAAACTCTAAGCAAAATTGGCATAGAAGGGACATACCTTAAGGTAATAAAAGCCATCTACAAAATAAAATAAAATACATATACAAAATAAAGCCATCTACAAAAAACCCACAGGTAACATTATACTGAATGGGGAAAAGTTGACAGCATTCACCCTGAGAACTGGAACAAGACAAGTATGCCCACTTTCACTACTTCTATTGAACATAGTCCTAGAAGTCCTAGCCAGAGCAATCAGACAAGAGAAAGGAAAAAAGGGCATCCAAATCAGTAAAGAGGAAGTCAAACTATCGCTCTTTGCTGATGACATAATCGTATACCTAGAAAACCCTAAAGACTCATCCAAAAGTTCCTAGAACTGATCAATAAATTCAGCAAAGTTAGGATACAAAATTAATGTACACAAATCAGTAGCCCTGCTATACACCAACGGCAACCAAGCTGAGAATCAAATCAAGAACTCAACCTCTTTTACAATAGCTGGAAAAAAAAAAATACTCGGGAGTACACTTAACCCAGGAGGTGAACGACTTCTATAAGGAAAACTACCAAACACTGTTGAAAGAAATTATAGACGACACAAACAAATGGAAACACACCCCATACATATGGATGGGTAGAATCAATATTGTGAAAATGACCATACTGCCAAAAGCAATCTACAAATTCAAGGCAATTCCCATCAAAACACAAACATCATCCTTCACAGAACCAGAAAAAGCTATCCTAAAATTCATATGGAACCAAAAAAGAGCCTGCATAGCCAAAGCAAGACTAAGCAAAAACAACAAATCTGGAGGCATCACATTACCCAGCTTCAAACTGTATTATAAGCCCATAGTCACTAAAACAGCATTGTACTGGTATAAAAATATGCATGTAGACCAATGGAACAGAATAGAAAATCCAGAAATAAAGCCAACTCCTCACAGTCAACTGGTCTTACACAAAACAAACAAAAATATAAAATGGGGAAAGGACACCCTGTTCAACAAATGGTGCCGGGATAATTGCAAGCCACATGTAGAAGAATGAAACGATCCTCATCTCTCACCTAATACAAAAATCAACTCATGATAGATCAAATACTTCAATCTAAGACCTGAAACCATAAAAATGCTAGAAGATAACATTAGAAAACCCTTGTAGACATTGGCTTAGGCAAAAACTTCATGACCAAGAACCCAAAAGCAAATGCAACAGAAACGAAGAAAAATAGATGGGACTTAATTAACCTTAAAAGCATCTGCACAATAAAAGAAATAATCAGCAGAGAAAACAGACAACCCACAGAGTCGGAGATAATCTTCTCTATCTATACATTAGACAAAGGACTAATATCCAGAATCTAGAAGGAATTCAAACAAATCAGCAAGAAGAAAGCAAACAATCCCATCAAAAAATGGGCTAAGGACATGAATTAAAATTTCTCAAAAGAAGATATACAAATGGCCAACAAAATATGAAAAATGCTCAACATCGTTATCAGGGAAATGCAAATCAAAACCACAATGCCATACCACCTGCATGAACGGCCATAATCAAAAAATCAAAAAAATGTTAGATGTTGGTGTGGATGTGGTGAAAAGGGAACACTTTTACACTGTTGGCGGGAATGTAAATTAATACAATCACTATGGAAAACAGTCTGGAGATTCCTTGAGGAACTAAACGTAGATCTACAATTTGATCCAGTAATCCCACTCCTGGGTATCTACCCAGAGGAAAAAAGATAGTTGCACACAAATGTTTATAGCAGCACCACTCACAATTGAAAAAAATATAGAACCAGCCCAAAATGCCCGTCAATCAAAGAGTGGATAAAGAAAATGTGGTATATAAATCTCTCTCTCTCTCTCTCTCTCTCTGGAATACAACTCAGCCATAAAAAGGAAAAAAAAAAAAATAATGGCATTTGCAGCAACCTGGATGAAATTGGAGATGATTATTCTAAGTGAAGTAATTCAGGAATGGAAAATCAAACATCTTATGTTCTCACTCATACGTGGCAGCTAAGCTATGAGGACGCGAAGGCATAAGAATGATACAATGAACTTCGGGGACTCAGGGGAAAGGGTGGGAGGGAGGTGAGGGATAAAAGACTACAAATTGGGTGAGGTGTTTATTGCTCAGGTGATGGGTGCGCCAAAGTCTCAGGAATCACCACTAAAGAACTTATCCATGTAAACACACACCACTTGTTTCCCAAAAACTCACTGAAAATTTTTTAATGAAAAAATGACTAAATGTTAAAAAAAAGTCATATATGGAGTAAAGGAAAATATGGGTGAAGATTTATACAATCTTAATAAAAGCAATATCTTACTGAAGCATCACAACCAAGAATCTATAAAGAAAAACTTTTTTTATTTTTTTTAAATTTTGTTTGTACACAGCAGGTGTATATATTTGGGGGGGTACATGAGATGTTTTGATACAGGCATGAAATGTTATATAACTGCATCATGAAGAATAGGGTATCTACCTCCTCAATCATTTATCCATTGAGATGCAAACAATCCAATTATACTGTAAGTTATTTTAAAAGGTACAGTTAGTTATTATTGACTATAGTCACTCTGTTGTGCTATTAAATAGTAGGTCTTATTCATTCTGTAAAGAAAAAACATTTGATTTAAATTGAGAAATGAACAAACCTGAAAGACAAATTTTAAACTAAGACTTGCTTGTGTCCTGAATGTCTGATAATTGAATCCTGAATATGTTCATTCATTAGAAAATAAGAAAGAGAAACACATCAATGAAAAAATAAGAAAATGATACAGAAAATTTGTATACACCAACATACAAATATAAACAGATACATATAAAAATATTCAACCAGAGTACTAAGCCAAAGATCGCAAACTTAGAAAACATTTTCACCATAGGCAACTGCTATCCCAATTTTATTAAAAGTGTAGGAAAAGTGAATCTCCTAGAGTTGGTAGAAAGGTAAATTGGCACAATCTTTTTACCAATTTACCTGAAGGCAAATTTGGAAATACTTATCAAATATGTCATCAGTGTGTTCATTAAAATACTTCTTGGAAATAAAATACATTTTACAAATAAATAACTGATGATGAGACAATATGTTTAAAATGCATTAGTAAGCGACAAAAATCAGATTACAAAACAATACATAAAGTATTACCCTATCTTTGTTAATAAACACATGTACATATATGTCCAGGATAATAGATAAACCATATAGAGTAACATTTTAAGAGCTACTGTGGATAATGAAATTATGGATTTTAAAAATTCTTTTAAAATTTACTTTATAAAATTTTATCATTAATGTGATATTATTTTATATTTAGAAATATTACAAAAGCATATATTTTTTTTCTGATTAGACCAGGATAAAGCAAATGAAGTTTTGGGGGAAAATAGAATCTGCTATAATTTAAGAGGTCAGCGTGTTTGCATTTTCAATGTGACGGATCAGACAGATGGTGCTACTTTTAAGATTCCTCTTCATGACACTAAGCAGATTGGTTTCAACATAACATCTTTCCCAGCAGAGATTCCTTTAAGAAACTCTAACCACAGATATACAAACTACTACATCCTTTCTTGAACAAGATATTAACCTCATTTGGACATTCTAAAAATGTCTTAATACTAATATCACCAGAGAAATTGTGTAAAATGTCAGTTCCTTAGAAACGAAAATAAAATTACAACATTGTTCTTGCTAAGGAATTTAATCCCCCAAAATGAGATCACTGAATATTTAGTGTTATCACTTGTTTCTTGACCTGAGATTCCCTTCTAAAGGTTAGATTAACCTTTAGATTAACCCCACGAATACATATCTAAAATAATTCCTTTTTGGTTATTTATGAGAATATAAAAGGAAGAGTTCTCCAGGTTCTCCATTACCTCCAATCTTTTTTTCAGTAATATAAACACTCCAGGAAATTTAGATGAACATGAAGATTTAAACTATAGACCTTGAATCTGATCTGTTAGGATGAGAAGGCAATGGAGAAACGAAGTGTGACTTTGTCTTGCTTTCCAGCAGCCACTCATGACGCACCAGCTGCACAACGTTTATTTATCCCTTTGTAGAGTGGCAGCCTCCACTGTTGCTCCAAGATGAGTTTTGTCGCCAGATGTTTAGAAATGTCATAAAGAATTGAAGAATCGGGATTTCACCAAGCATAGTGATGAACATTTATGGGGGTAAGCGAATGGGAGGTGGTATTGTGGTGGTTGGAAAGGAGCACAAAGAAAGCTTCTGGAATTCCATTGGTTCTGTCTCTTTATCTGGATGTCAGTTACACAGTTATCTGGATGTCTGTGTGTAACTGAGTTGGCAAAAACTCAGCAAGTTGTACACTTAAGACATGTGTCATACATTCCATACTGTTAAGTCAAGTTTCACCTAAAGCTGCCTCCTTATGCATTTTAAGTTTGGAGTAAAAGTTTTTCTGTACATCATGAACTATAACAAGTGGAGGTGTAAACAGACCGTAGCCTACACTTGTGCCAATCACTGAGTTTTGGTCAATCAAATGTAGTCAACTGTTTAAATGGTGTTCAAATAAGGCAAATGCCAAGTTGTAACCAATCCAGCTGTTTCTGTACTTCACTTGCATTTTCTGCAAGTCGTTTCACTTTTCTCTGTCTGTAAATCTACTTCTACTAAGTGGCTGCGCTGGAGTCTCTGAGCCTTCTCTGGCTGGAAAGGCTGCCTGATTCGCGAATCGTTCATTGCTCAGTTAAACTTATTTAAATGTAATTCAGCTGAAGTTTTTATTCTTCTTCTTTTTTTTTTTTTTTTTTTGAGACGGAGTCTCGCTCTGTCGCTCGGGCTGGAGTGCAGTGGCCGGACCTCAGCTCACTGCAAGCTCCGGCTCCCGGGTTTACGCCATTCTCCTGCCTCAGCCACCCGAGTAGCTGGGACTACAGGCGCCCGCCACCTCGCCCAGCTAGTTTTTGTATTTTTTAGTAGAGACGGGGTCACAGTGTTAGCCAGGATGGTCTCGATCTCCTGACCTCGTGATCCGCCCGTCTTCGGCCTCCCAAAGTGCTGGGATTACAGGCTTGAGCCACCGCGCCCGGCCTCAGCTGAAGTTTTTCTTTCATCAAAATAATTAATCACATTAATAATGCTCCAGATTTTTTTCATTTTGAGACGGAGTCTCTATTGCCCAGGCTGGAGTGCAGTGGCATGATCTCAGCTCACTGCAACCTCCGACCCTTGGGTTCAAGCGATTGTTCTGCCTCAGCCTCCCTAGTAGCTGGGATTATAGGCACCTGCCACTGCCTCCAGCTAATTTTTGTATTTTTAGTAGAGACAGGGTTTCACCTTGTTAGCCAGAATGGTCTCGATCTCCTGACCTTGTGATCCATCCACCTCAGCCTCCCAAAGTCCATGAGCCACCACACACGGCCTGCTGCTCCAGGTTCTGTGAAAATTAACCATTTGTTATGTTTGCAGGCCAACTTTTTTTTTAAGACGGTGTTCGTTAGAATCAGTTGAAGAAAATACATATATATTCATTTTGCCTGATTTGCTTACTCCATTTTAATCATTGTAAAGTGTTTTTAGGTATATTAACCTGATTTTCTTACACACAAGCTTTGTATATTTGGTGATAAAAAATCCCACAAACACCGAAATAATGCCTACATCTAGTTGGCAATGGATTACAATAGATTTTTAGCAAATCATACTTAAATGTCTCTGAATTTGGCATGCCTCACCTAACTAGGTTTGCCACAATTTTAGAACTCATAATTTTTTCCTATTTAGTGAGAAATTTCTAAAATAAAATTTTTAAATTGTATAATGTAACATCAAAATGACAGAAGCTATTAGCAACATATCTACAAGATTATTTTAGATGTGTTACATTAGTATGTCCAAACTGCTTTAGATTAGTGTGAAACAAATATGAATAAAACACACCTCTTCTAGGATTTGGAAAGACAATCACTCCTATTGCTTTTTGTGACAAAGCAACTATATTTGGGCATCATCAAGAAATATGGCACATGAGTAGGGTCTTATATTAGCTAATTAAGCTCCTGCAAGTCTCCCAATATTCTCTCAGCTCTAACTTCCTTGTCTGTTGGACATAAATCCTAATGCCAACCTTTTGGTTTGTTTGAGATTAGGGAAGAGGCATACAATGAACTTGTCAAAGTGCTTATCCATTGACTAACAGCACTAACAGGAACAGGAACATTACAAAGCATAACAGCTGTTCAAATGCTATTTATTATGTTCATTTCATTTAAAATATAAGTAAAAACTATTCTAAGCAGATTGATCATTTCAACTGTTCTTTACATTTATTTCCTAACATAAAATTTCTGAATCACATTCTAATTTGTGTGATCAGCTCAAAATGTTATTGACATTGTTTATAAGCACTAAACTAAATGTGCAAATTATTTATTCAAAATATCTTTATGACGTAGCCTATGTTTTATGTCTTCCAAAGTGAGCAAAATTTTTTTCTAATGAAATTTTACCGCTGTCCTGTGATTTAAGTTTTTATGCCATTGTCTATAGTTCATTCATTGACAAATATTTTTTGAGTAATAACCCTGTGCCTAGTGTTCTAGGTGCCAAAACGTAATAGTGATTATCATGAAGACCCTGGTCCTCATAAATCTTACATTAAGACAGGGAGACAGACAATTAACGATAAGTGTAATAATTGCATAGAATATTAGCAGACAAAAAGTGCTATAAAAGGGAAAAAAAGCAGAACAGGGTAAGGGAAACTTGGAGTTGTATGGGTAGTTTTCATTGAAAAAATGACATTTGACACTTGAAGAAAATTAGGAATTTATTCATGCCATTCTGAGGAAAGAGTGTTCCAAGCAGAGGGAACAGCCAGTGAGAAGACCAATGGCTGGAGGAAGCTCCTGCGGGGCTGGAAGCAGAGACAGGGAGAGGAGTGGTGGAGGGGAGACCATTGGAGGACTTTGTCTTCTTCTTGGAGTGCAATGGAGTGTGTGAGCACAGGTTCAAAATGCTCTGGCATGCTGCTTTTTTTTTCTTTTTTCTTTTTTGAGACAGACTCTCATTCTGTCACCCAGGCTGGAGTGCAGTGGCACGATCTCAGTTCACTACACCCTCTGTCTCCCTGGTTCAAGCAATTCTTCTGCTTCAGCCTCCCGCATAGCTGAGACTACAGGTGTGTGCCACCATGCTCGGCTTATTTTGCATTTTAGATTTTTAAAGGATCAGAGGATCAGCCTGTCCACTGTGTTGAGAAGGCACTATGGAGAACCCAAGGGTCAAAGCAGAGAGATGGGTTAGGAGATGATTATCCACGTGAGAGCTGCCCGTGGCTCAGAGGAGCACTTTAACAGTAGGTGCGATCAGCGTGGTTGGGATTAGAATGTATTCTGAAGGGCCGGGTGCGGTGGCTCAAGCCTGTAATCCCAGCACTTTGGGAGGCCGAGACGGGCGGATCACGAGGTCAGGAGATCGAGACCATCCTGCCTAACACGGTGAAACCCCGTCTCTACTAAAACTACAAAAAACTAGCCGGGCGAGGTGGCGGGTGCCTGTAGTCCCAGCTACCCGGGAGGCTGAGACAGGAGAATGGCGTGAACCCGGGAGGCGGAGCTTGCAGTGAGCTGAGATCCGGCCACAGCACTCCAGCCTGGGTGACAGAGCGAGACCCCGTCTCAAAAAAAAAAAAAGAATGTATTCTGAAGGAGTAATCGACAATTATTTTGGACAGGTTTATATAGGATGTGAGAGAAGATAAGCAAATGCTTCCATTTCATGGAAAATTATGAGCTAAAACAATGTATTTTAAAATTTGAAATAGTATATACTTTTTTGTGCTCAAGTATTCTTTCTATTAAACAGCACGTAATTAAGCTGCATATAAAGTAAACAAAAACTTTATGAAAATATTTTTCAAAAGATTGGCATGGTGAGTCTTGGGAAGAGAAATCTCTACAACTAAGTCTTGGAAAATTGGAAGATGTGCCTGCTATGTCCCTTTGCTCTGACCTTGGGGAGGATAACTACATCGTAGATGCTGTCAATTTCTCTCATGTCCATCAACCAACCTTGAAGTGGCATTTACTGATTTTATTAAGTGACATTCTGCTGGGGTTTGACCTTGGAATTTCCAAATTTGTGACTTCTTATTCTTCTCTGCACTCTTTGCCAGCCTGTCTTGGAGGAGAAATTCATATTACTGTCAAGAGAAAATTACTTCCAGTTCTTTTGCATGTCAAAATCCTGTCATTTCTGCAGGTGTGTTCCATTGTGACTCAGGATATGAGATGAGGTTTTGGATTTTTATTGTCACTTTCCTTTCTGTGAACTATTTAAGTGCATACCTCCCCTCCCCTCTATCTCTTTATGCACCCGTGTCACCTTGGGTATTTTTACTTAATTCCTTTTTTTTTTTTTTGCAGAATGTGAACTCTTGTGTTTTCTTAGGATCTACTTGTCAAGATTTTAATTCTACAACAAAACTTTTCAATCATAAAGTTTTTATTTAACATTCTCATAAGTGATGGGATATTTAAAATACCTATTTAAAGTAAATATATATTGATTGATTAGTAAGAGGCTGGGCCTCTTCTTTGGAAATCTCTGGAGAGTGTTAAATAAACTGATTGGATAAGGGGGAAAAGTTTAATCTGCTCAGACCTGAGTAAAATATAAGGTTTCCTTTTTGTAGTCTCTCTATATTTAACACTTTGCTCTTAATAAATGTGATGCATTATCTCCTTGGACAATCGAGAAAATCCTTCTCAAATATTTCAAGGAAGGGTTGTTTTAGCCTGTATTAGTTACTTAATTCACTTACGTATGATAAATGTTATAAGCATCAGGATGAAAAATAAAGCTATTCTCTTTCACTCCAGGCAGAGTCATCTCTTATCTCTGCATCTGAGCGTGGCACTACTCTCCCTCACACAATATGCTGTTCTTGGAAGAAATACCGAACACCTTCTATGCCTATGGTATCTCTGCAGCTCTGTCACTACCAAGTAGTCTGAATATAGTGTTTATTGGCGATAAGAAACACACAAGGCCAACATGAGAAACCACACCAAGCCTTTCTGACATGTCAGCTACTTTTATATCACTCCTTGCTTAGAGCAAGATATAAATAGCCTCTTAATCCAACTTAGTATATTTTTGAGAACCATTTGGCAACTTCTTAAACAGGACAAGTTACATCTTAGCTGGTACAACCTTCATGGAGAGAATCCAGGTTTGCGTCTGCCTTGAGAGGCCATGTAGAGTATGAAAGAACTGGATGGTGAGTCAGGAGACCCCCGACTCTGCCACCAACTGGCAGTGTGACCTTGGGAAGGTGATGAATCACCAGAGAAGCACATTGTTTTATCAGCTAAAATGTTGCTAAAGATACTACTACAGTTGACTGTCCCTTAATGACAGGTCTATGTTCTGAGAAAAATGTCATCAGGCAGTTTTGTCCTTGTGCAAACATCATACAGTGTATTCACACAAACCGAGATGGTATAGCCCACTACACACCTAGGCTACATGGTATAGCCTATTGCTCCCAGTCTACAAACCTGTACAACATGTTACTGTGCTGAGTCTTGCAGCAATTGGAACACCATGGCTACAATGTCACTAGATGACAGGAATTTTCATCTCCATTATAATCTTATGGGTCCACCAAATGCAGTTTGTCCTTAACTAAAATATTGCTAGGCAATGCATGACTGTATATGATTCTATATTTGTGGCAACCTTATTAGATAAAGATAGTATTATAAAGTGAATATATTGGGCTAGGATCTTCTATGGCATTAGCTTTTTGATCTTCCCTCCCAAATTGAAAAGACTGCTCAGAGATTTGTGTGTCCTTTTCCCTGCCAAGACTCACAGATATGGCCAGGATGTTCTGTAACATGCGCATTACAGTGCCACAGTAACCAAACTTATTGTCTGTGCAAGAAACATATGGTACAAGAATAATAATTCTATATTTAGAAAAAGTAACTTCAGTCAAAGCTTTCAATTTCTTGACCTCCATATTCAAAAAGTCAGAAGAACATTGTTATGTCTAGAAAATGATTATATTCATCCATAAAAAGTAAGCATAATAACAATTATGTCCTTATTAAAAACTCAAAGAGTATACATTTCTGAGTAAAGAATAGACAATGAAAACAAAGTTCACTAATGCCAGAATATTGAGGCAGACAGCCCCTGGAGAAGGGAGGAGACTTTATAGTATAACTACAATTTTCCTAAATTAGATGGTGCAAGTATGAAGGAATAATGTTTCAAATTATGGCTTTCGGAGACTCTCTAGTTTCAGGGTGGGAAGACACCAAGTGTAGTCCTGGTTTTTATTTCTGTCTGAAAGGCAAATCTCACTAGTGGTTCTTTTATGGGCATGACAAGAGCAGTCATTTTTTTTTCTTCCAAGTTTCATGTCCCTGAGCCAGTACTGTGCTGCAGCTGGACTGCATTAATTTAGTAGAGCCAATTGTGCTGATGTTTCCAGCTCCCAGTTCAATGAATCACATAGATGACTTGAAATCAGCCAAAACAGGAGTATTTGCACAATGAAAATTGGCCAACACTCAAACCAGACCTCCCCATCAGAGCCCATTGCAAAAGATTTACCAACACAGCACTGCGTTGATCCCATAAACCCTGACACCCATCTACCACAGCTCACTGTATCTGTATCTTCCCACACAGCCCAGTATCCTGAGTGATGCAGCATGCATAGTGAATGAGACATTACAACTTTCTTTCAGACTCCCAGCCATGGCCCCAGCCACACTCCCCACCCATTTTAATAGTTCCCATATTGCAATTAGAGCAAAAAGAATTGTATAAAGAAATTGATATTGGGTAGAAATTACAGATAGATAATACTAATAGAGTGATTGAATCCACTGATAGGTACATTAAAGGGCTATAAATATAGATTGAACTGAATTGAATAGCTTTCCTCAGCTGGTTTGGTCAATGCATACTTTTCCCAGGGTAAGGGACATAGTCAAAGTTGTCTAATACTATCAAATAGCTCCAACATTTCAAAGGTTTCAACTTATCTTCAGTCAAGTTACTTCACTGTGCATAAGAAACATAAGGTGAAAATGGCAGGTTTTATAATGCTTATCAAATAAATGTTTCAGAGGAAGCATAGGAAGAATACATTATTTGCTAAAATCATACAGTGAGCCTATCTTAATTATAAATAGAAACTATCATTTCTTAAATGTTTTGCAAGCAATCACTCTTTCAATATAAGACTATAGAGTTCAAAAATGTGATCGCTGTGTAACAGTTACTGATACTTTGAAAATGCAGTAAATATATTATTCTTTTCTGAGTATATCATCTTCAAACAAATACCACTTTGAGATAAAAGTGAACAAGATTAAAAACTCAAATTTGAACATTGTTATCCATGTTGAAAACAGTGACTATCTGAAAATACATAATTGTAAGACAGTCTTAAGAATTCTCATTGTGACACACACTTTCCGATAACAATATTTCTTTACATTTGTAACTTTTATATTTGCATTCCCATTTTATACTCACAACACTCTTTGGCAGCAACGAATAGTATTCCATTTAACATATTACTACCATTTTACTAACGCTTAGAGAGATTGTCAGTTGCTCAAAATCACAGAAAGTTTAGTTAATTAACTTCTAATATACATTTTATCCTGTATTGTCTTTGCATGGAAGGACAAAAATAACTCTGAAATGGATACTTTGTTTTAATATGGCAATTATAATCTTAATCTTTGTAACAATTACTGTCAGATATTTTAAAATGCAAACTATTGCTATTATTATTATTATTATTATTATTATTTAACCACCATTGAGTGCTTACTGTGTGACAGACGTTGTGCTAGGCATTTTACCTACATCAACTCCTTCAACACTCACAAGGATATTATAATCATCCATTTTATGTAAATGAACTAAAACTTTAAGATGATAAATAATTTTCTTAAGATCACACAGTGATAGGTGGGGATTTGAAGCATGGTACTTGTTCAACATCCTGTGAGTTTCATTAGTGTATTACTATTGCTTCACCTACTACTTGACAGTTGCCCTATTCAACCCCCTTCACAGAGTTTTCTTCTTAAATCAGTTTAAACGCATTTCATTTTATGCGTTTAAATATCCATAAAATAATTCATATATCATAGTTTTAAATTTAGTAATATCCCTTTCTTCATGGCTTCTATCATTTATATATTCATTTAATATTTATCCAATAAAAAATAAGGCAATGCTCAGTTATTGTAAAGAGCTTTCACTCTGAGGTCAGACTCTGCTGAGTCTAAATCTTAACCTTACTTCCTGGGGTAAGTTACTGATGCTCTCCTTGTGTCAGTTTCCTGCTCTGGGAAATGGGAATAAAATGGTATCCGCTATTGATTTTTGTGTGATGATTAAATAAATGCATACGCATTAGGTATTCAGAATAATGCTTCTCATATAGTATTAGCTCTTATTAACAATTAGTGTACGTGGCTGGGCGCAGTGGCTCACACCTGTAATCCCAGCTCTTTGGGAGGCCGAGGCAGGTGGATCATGAGGTCAGAAGATCCGGACCATCCTGGCCAACATGGTGAAACCTCACGGCTACTAAAACACAAAAAATTAGCCAGGTATGGTAGTGCGCGCCTGTAGTCCCAGCTACTCAGGAGGCAAAGGCAGGGGAATCGCTTGAACCCAGGAGGCAGAGATTGCAGTGAGCCAAGATTGTGCCACTACACTCCAGCCTGGGCGACAGAGTGAGGCCCCGTTTCAAAAACAAAAAACAAACAAACAAATAAGCAAAAAACAAAAAAAAAGCAAAAGAAATAGTGTATGTATCACCATATACAAATAATGTTAAATTACTCTGAAACTTTAAGGAGTTAAACTCTGCTCTTAACGCTTCATTCACAAACCCACGCTTCATAAGTGATCACGAAAAGATCTAGCCTTCTAATTTGCTCTTAATTTGGAAGAAAATATGTAGTGAAGAGTATAAGTTAGATTGAACATTAGTTCTTCAGTGCAAATGCAATAGCATCTCTATGAGCTTCCATTTTCTATTTCATAAAATGAGGCTATTAATATCTAGCTCACAGAATTTCCTAGAGGATACCTTCTCAACCTTTTACGAGTTAGGACACGAGAGGGAAATAGTCCTGCCTGAGTAGTTCACAGGATGAAGAGGCACAGGATGAAGAGGCAAGGCTGCCTCAACCTCAGACCCTTCTGGCTCTGAATATATTGACCATCCTAAAACCCATTCCCAGCACCCTGTGGAGAAGCTCTGGTTCAAGGAGATTCTCACAGAATCAATGAATGCCAGAGTGCCTGGCACACAGAAGACATTGTGTTAGTTCCACTTGGTTAGCTCAAATTAATGAGACTTGGCTGGGCACGGTGGCTCACGCCTGAAATCCCAGCACTTTGGGAGGCTGAGGTGGGCAGATCACAAGGTGAGGAGTTTGAGATCAGCCTGGCCAATATGGTGAAACTGTGTCTCTACTAAAAATACAAAAATTAGCCAGGCATGATGGCAGGCACCTGTAGTGCCCGCTACTTGGGAGACTGAGGCAGGAGAATTGCTTGAACCTGGAGGTGGAGGTTGCAGTGAACTGAGATCACGCCACTGCACTCCAGCCTGGGTGACAGAGTGAAACTCCATCTCAAAAATAAATAAATAAATAAATATGAGCCTTTTCTGTATTTGGTGAAAACTCTTGAATAATATAGAGCCTAAATGATGTCTGCATGTATAATTTTTGTCACTGTGTTTCATTCTAGCTTCACTCTTTATCTTACTCCTCATCATTCAGCTCTTATTTTCTGGGGACTGGGAAATTCAGTTATAAAGTGTTGGAAATTAAGTCACAGATGTTAACAAAGCTAGGATAGGAGTGGAGTGCTCTTTTTAGAAAAATAGCAGAAGCCACTCGGGTGCAGTGGCTCATGCCTGTAATCCCAGCACTTTAGGAGACCCAGTGGAGTGGATTATTTGAGGCCAGGAGCTCGAGACCAGCCTGACCAATACAGCGAAACCCCATCTCTACTAAAAATAAAAAATTATTAGCCAGGCATGATTGCACACACCTGGAGTCCCAGCTACTCAGGAGGCTGAGGGATAAGACTTGCTTGAACCTGAAAGACAGAGGTTACAGTGAGCCAAGATTGCAGCACTGCACTTCAGCCTGGATGACAGAGTGACACTGTGGAAAGAAAGAAAGAGAGAAAGAGAGAGAAGGGAGGAAGGAAGGAAGGAAGGAAGGAAGGAAGGAAGGAGAGAGAGAGAAAGAGAGAGAAAGAAAGAGAGAAAGAAAAAGAAAGAAAGAAAGAAAAAGAAAGAAAGAAAGAGAAAGAAAGAAAGAAAAGAAAGGAAGAAAGAGAAGGAGAAAGAGAGAGAGGGAAAGAAAGAAAGAAAGAAAGAAAGAAAGAAAGAAAGAAAGAAAGAAAGAAAGAAAGAAAGAAAGAAAGAGTGAGGGAGAGAGGGAGGGAGGAAGGGAAGAAGGGAAAGGAAAGGAGGAAAGAGGAGAGGAGAGGAGAAGAGAGGAGAAGAGAAGAGAAGAGAGGAGAAGAGAAGAGAAGGGAAGGGAAGTGAAGGGGAGAGGAGAGGAGAGGAGAGGAGAGGAGAGGAGAGGAGAGGGGAGGAGAGGAGAGAAGAGAAATAGCTGAAGCCTTTAAGAAGCAGGCATCATAAGAAACCAAGAAAACTGTTTTGTTATCTTCCATCATTGTTTAGAAATGTCCTTCTATAGCTGGTTCTTCTCTCATACGTGGGCTCCATATATTTTCTGGACATTTTCACAGTGAAAAGACCTTCGGCCATGTTGTTCTCCAAAACAAATTCCATTTAGCAATAAGTCCAATGTACCAGTCTCATCTGTGAATGTGATTAGCAGCTTGGCCTTGGTCCAGCAGAAAGCCTACAGTGGAAAGGGACTGTGGTGGTCTTCTTCTCTTTTCGACTCATCCCAATACTGCCATTTTCTCTCTTGGAGCCTTTACAGAGATTCTTAGGAGACATTGCCCCTGAATCCCATGATTAAGAATGGAACTTTAATTTCCAGCTGACCACTTACAACTTCTCTCTCAGTCCCTGTGCATCTAACTTAATTTTGACAATTTCTGGCATCTTTCTTATGAAGTCTTTCTGCCCCTCCCTATGTCCCTTCCACACAAAGTCTGAAACAACACCTCAGTCCTTCTCAAACATGGCCCATAGGTGCATAGGAAATACATACGTTAGTACTGTAATCAGGGGCAGGGCAGTTTCTCTCAAAAACATAACCCCAACCCTGCTATAGAAACTTACTACAAGCAACTTCTCACAATTGGGATTTCATAGGTGATGCCATCAGTTCACTTTGTCCTTCAAATGCAGGAGCACACAGCAAGTTCATTTGGTGGTCAGTTGAAACCTCCTTGCTGGTCTTGAAGTGAACACACAACTCTATTCCTTCACTGTGCTTGGAGGTGGGGAGGGAGGATGGACACCGAGAACTAATCTCTCCAAAGAAAGCCTCACCAATCTTCAACTAGCCCAATGACTTCCATTTCACACCCTTCATACTCTCCAGTGAGTGACTAAGTGTTAACAAGTAGGTTTGGGAACCTCTTTTTGCATGTTCTACATGGTTGGGCTGACTTGTACCTTACTGGGAAACGTGAAGCTGGTTTCTGTAATCTTAAGCCACTACTAAAACAAATCTGAATTATTGGTTATATTTTAAATAATTTAATTGTTTGGATATGTGAGTTCATGCAGGTGAAATATAACTGTCTTAAAATCAAGAAAACTTCCTTTTTAAAAAAGTGTGGCTCATACAGAAACTCTCCCTGGGCTGATACCATAATTTTGGATAAATTTCTCAATAGATTAAATCATCAGCCAACAGACTTAAATTATCTCACAGAGCATAATTACATTCTAGATGATATGAAATTGGAGATAATGCTTATAATTTTCATATGTGAGACTGGAATTCAAGGCAACTCAGATAGGATATTAGAGGCAAGACAAATAATTACTCCTGGTAATCTAATCCTGGGAGGCTTTCCAGGTTTCAAATGATTATGCTGCAACCAGGACATCCTGGTGCCTTGGTTGCCCAGCAACCATTCTCCTCCTATTTTTTTTTTTTTCCTCCTGCAGAGGTGCAGAACACAATGTCAATTGAAGACTGACGGATAAGAAAGTTAATTTTATCATATTAGCTGGGGCTTGTTTGGCATGGACACGTTCTGAGCTTTAATGTCACACAAATCCAGATTCAAATACTGACCTTGAAAAAGACAATTAACTTCTCTGAGTTTGCTTTAAAGCTGAATATTACATTTCAGTCACATCTTCAAGTCTTTTAAATGGAACTGTCCCACTCACAGTCCCCTGCTCTGGAAGGCAGCACCTAGAAATTCTTTCTCTGGAGACAGTCACTCATCTTACAGAGGTCAGTTGACCTGTGCTCCAACCAGAGTTTTGCCAGGAATCCAATGGGGTGTTCTGGAAGCCCTCCACTAAAGGAAGGTGATGGTAGTTAGCCAATTTATGGATTCATGTTTTCATTCAAAAAAATAGTTACAGTGGCCTCTTATTTGTTCTATAACTTGTACCAGGCACTAAGGATTCAACAGCGAAGGTGAACAGTATTACTGCCCTCATGAACATATAGTCTAATGGATGTGATGAACAATACACAAATAAGCATGAAATAAAATATTTACAGGCTGTGATTATTTCTGTGAGAGAAACAAACAGAGAGTGGTGGAGGTGGTTAGATAGAAGCTATTAAGAGACCTAAATTAGGTTACAGAATTTTTTCTTGAAGAAGGAACATTTAAGCTGAAACCCTAAGGAGCCACCCAAGAAGAAGACTTAAGCTGAGAAAGGGGAAAGCAAGCAAAATGTCAGAAGACTGAGAATGGGGCCAGAAATAAGGCAGAGAGTGAGGCAGCAGAAGACTAGCAGCTGGGAAGCGTCCTGACAAGGCAGGGCCCGTGGCCGTGGTTAGGCACTTGGATTGCATTCCAGGTGTTCTTCCTGAAAACTGGGATTGGAGCATTCACAGAGGACTGGACACTCAGAAACAAAAGGAGAATTTAAGAGGCATGCTGAGAGAAACACAAACACTACAAGGGACAGGCTCTGTAGGACCTGGGAGAGAAACTGCAAGAGAAGTTGATCTCTAGTGTGGTCACAGAACTAATGACCTTCTAGCTCTGGTTTCAGTCTCGTTTTTCCCTAAGTGAGGTGTATGGTTGGTTTGCTCTCAGAATTTCCTAAGTAATCCCAACATAGTACTGTGGCAAGGATTAAATGAAATAATGCCAGGGCGGGGCCAAGATGGCTGACTAGAAGCAGCGGCAATCTGAGACTCCTGTCAAAAGAACCATAACAGGCTGGGCACCATGGCTCATGCCTAAAATCCCAACAACTTGGGAGGCTGAGGTGGGCAGATCACTTGAAGTCAGGAGTTCGAGACCAGCCTGGACAATATGGTGAAACCGTATTTCTACTTGAAATACAAAAATTAGCTGGGCGTGGTAGTGAGTGCCTGTAGTCCCAGCTACTCAAGAGGCTGAGATAGGAGAATTGCGTGTACCTGGGAGGTGGAGGTTGCAGTGAGCCGAAATTGCACCACTGCATTCCAGCCTGGGTGACAGGGTGAGACTTCGTCTCAAAAAGAAAAAAGAAAAAGAAAAAGAAAAAAGGAAAAGAAAAGAAAAGAACCATAACAGCATGTGAATTTTGCACAGGCAACCGAGGTATCCAGGTTCTGTCATCAGAACTGACGGGGTGGCTGGCGTGACCCAGTGAGAGGAAGGAAGAGCAGTGTGGTGCAGCAGCCCACCTGAGAGCCACACGGGGCAGGGGCTCCCTCACCCCTAGCCAAAGGAGGTGGTGAGTGAGGGTGCTACCCACCCTGGGAAAACTGTGCACCCCCCGGATCAGCAGATCCCACTCATGACCCCATGCCACAGGGGCCTAGTGTCCCAATCACAGAGCCACACAGATTCTTAACAGCCACTAAGTTAGAATCTGCTTAAGCCTGCCCAGCTCCCCGGGGATGATGGGAGACAAGCACCAAAGCTGAGGCTGCCTGCTGTCTAAACCATTTGAGCTCCTCATGGGAGGAGCAACAGCCAACAGTGGGACTGATAGCTGCCTAACACACTAAGCTCCCAGGCCAGGGGAATGGTGGCAGCCATCTCTACAGCTCCAGGCTACAGAGAATGAAATACATAGGAATACAACTAACAAGGGCACGAAGGATCTCTTTGAGGAGAAGTACAAACCACTGCTCAAGGAAATAAAAGAGGACACATACAAATGGAAAAACATTCCATGCTCATGGATAGGAAGAATCAATATCATGAAAATGGCCATACCACCCAAAGTAATTTATAAATTCAATGCTATTCCCATCAAACTACCATTGACATTCCTCACAGAAATAGAAAAAAACTACTTTAAAAATCATATGGAACCAAAAAAGAGCCTGTATAGCCAAGACAATCCTAAGCAAAAAGAACAAAGCTGGAGGCATCATGCTACCTGACTTCAAACTATACTACAAGGCTACGGTAACCAAAACAGCATGATACTGGTACCAAAACAGTCATACAGACCAATGGAACAGAACAGAGACCTCAGAAATAACGTTACACATCTACAACATCTGATCTTTGACAAACCTGACAAAAACAAGCAACGGGGAAAGGGTTCCCTATTTAATGATGCTGAGAAAACTGGCTAGCCATATGGAGAAAACTGAAACTGAACCCTTCCTTACACCTTATTCAAAAATTAACTAGAGATGTATTAAAGACCTAAATGTAAAACCCAAAACCATAAAAACCTGAGTAGAAAACCTAGGCAATACCATTCAGGACATAAGCACGGGCAAAGACTTCATGATGAAAACTCCAAAAGCAATTACTACAAAAGCCAAGTTTGACAAATGGGCTCTAATTAAACTAAAGAGCTTCTGCACAGCAAAAGAAACTATTATTAGAGTGAAAAGGCAACCTACAGAATGGGAGAAAAATTTTGCAATCTACCAATCTGACAAAGATTTAATATCCAGAATGTATAAGAAATGTAAACAAATTTACAAGAAAAAAACCCAACAACCCCATCAAAAACTGAGCAAAGGATATGAACAGAGACTTCTCAAAGGAAGACATTTATGCAGCCAACAAACATACACTGATTTGGTGAGAATGTAAGTTATTTCAACCATTGTGGAAGACAGTGTAGCGATTCCTCAAGGATCTAGAACCAGACATACCAGTTGACCCAGTAATCCCATTACTGGGTATATACTCAAAGGAACATAAATCATTCTACTGTAAAGACACATGCACACATATGTTTATTGCAGCGCTATTTACAATAGCAAAGACATGGAACCAACCCAAATGCCCATCAATGAAAGACTGGATAAAGAAAATGTGGCACATATACACCATGGAATACTGCACAGCCATAAAAAAATAAGATCATGTCCTTTCCAGGTACATGAATAAAGCTGGAAGCCATCATCCTCAGCAAAGTAACTCAGGAACAAAAAAATGAACACCGCATGTTCTCACTCATAAGTGGGAATTGAACAATGAGAACACGTGGACACAGAGATGGGAACCACACACACTGAGGCCAGTCTGGGGGATGGGGGTGAGGGGAGGGAGAGCATTAGGACAAATAGCTGATGCATGCAGGGCTTAAAATCTAGATGACGGTTTAATAGGTGCAGCAAACCATCATGGCACAGATAAACCTATGCAACAAATCTACACTTTCTGCACTTGTATCCCAGAACTTAAGGTAAAATAAAAATAAAAATAAGTAACGCCAATAAACCTCTAACACAGGGATGGCCACATATTTGGCATTATAGTAGCTATTGTTATTCACTTCCTTATCATTGCAAATTATTATGATTGTTGTGTTTTGTATCTCTGATATCCTCATTTTTCTGCTGTTATGGGCATATATCAAAAAGGAGGGATGAGAATTTCAGAGCATCTGAAGTGGGACAAAGGTGACAAAGTAACTACAGATATCCCGAATATTGCATTTTTTCCTAATGCTATCATTTGTTCTTCGTCTCCTTAGAGGACATAAGACATGGAAATGTCTTTAAATTACATAAAAAAAAATCCTATAGATATTAGTAGGCTTCTTAATTAACACACACTCATCAATACATGCAAGAAGACAAAAAGTAGTTGAAAGACACTATATACCCATTTGACTAAGTTAACCACAGGATTAAGTTTAAATGCCATCATCTGTTTTATGTGCTTAATTAGATATTGACCAATAAAATAAACAAAGTTTTTTTGGAAACTGCTGCCCATACAATACACTAAGGTTTTTCTCATTAATTATTTATATGGGATCCATTGAGCAGTATTTTTTATTTGAAATGAGCAGAATGATTCAAAGACCATCTGTGATCTTAAGCCACTTATTTAACTTCTCTGAGGTCCTATTTTCACATGTATAAAAGGAATTACATATGATTGCTTTACTTTCTGTAAAAGATTGCTATGAAAATCAAATGACAAAATATAAATTTAAGTGGCTTATAAAAAATATTTTATCATTAAAATCAGTAAGATTTTTGTATTTGTCTATTTTCACTATGAATTGTTTTTTCTTTCTTTCTGTTTTATGCTTTATTCTCACAGACATATTTTAAAAGTTGGAATGTTTGTATTACTCTGTTGTTCCCAGAACTTTGGTGATCAAGAAGAAATGAACGTCTTCCCCTCCTAGGGACTTGATCTCCTCCACAGAAGGACCTTTCATGGTGTGTAATCCCTCCTGAGCCCCTGTTCTTTCCCATCTGACTTCAAACTATACTACAAGGCTACAGTAACCAAAACAGCATTGTACTGGTACTGAAACAGTCATACAGACCAATGGTCTCCCCATATATTTCTTTCCCATGTGTTTGTTGTGTTTCCAACAAACAAATTGTGTTTGCAGGACTCCTCTCTCACCTCCTGAATGAGACCCCTCTTGTCTTTCACTGTATTCCAAACACCCAGCATAGGGCTTGACACATTTGTGTTTTGTTGTTATTGTTGCTGTCTTGTTATTGTCATTGTTTATAAATAAACCAAAGGAAAACCAAGGTTTGATGTTTTCTTTTATATCTGAAAATGTGCTTTTCACCTTGGGTTGTGTTTCTTTGGTAGGAGTTTACCCTTCTTCCTCTCACTCTCATCACTTCCATCTTAAAATTCTGGCTCCATGTCTACTAAATATACATGATAAATAAAGAGTCTCCATCACTTTTGACTATTATAAATATCTGTGCAGTAAGTTGTTATTAAACAGCAATGCAAGCACAAGAAAATCCGAGTATCTTCTTTCTGCCCCAAATGCTTTTGTCAGTCTTTCCTGCTTCACTTAACTCATTTCATTTAAAAAAATATTCTCTAAGTACCAAATCTTTGCCAAGTATTGGGCTGTATAGCCAAAACTGAACAAAGCAGGCACAGTCCCAGTTCTTATTGAATGTATAGAATATATAGAAAGCAGATATTTCACAATTAATTATCCTCAAACGGCATATGTCTTATCACATGCAGTTCAGGGTACTATGGAGCATATATCAGGCACGTTATCAGAAGGCTCTAAACTGCTCTAGGATCGAAGAAGTCCTCACTGAGAAATTAACACTTAAGGTGAGATCTAAGGAATAAGAGTTCATGTATTGAGAGGAGTAAGGAATGAGGGAGGGGCAGGGGAGGTGAACTGGTTCAGGACAAGGAATTATTTTAGGATAATTAATTGTGAAACACCTGCTTTCTATTATATTCTATAAGTTCCACAAATCTGGGACTGGGCCTGCTTTGTTCAGTTTTGGCTATACAGCCCAATACTTGGCAAAGATTTGGTACTTGGAGAATTTTAAAAAATAATAATAATGGCCGGGCACGGTGGCTCCTGCCTGTAATCCCAGCACCTTGAGAGGCCAAGGGGGATGGATCGCCTGAGGTCAGGAGTTTGAGACCAGCCTGGCCAACATAGTGAAACCCTGTCTGTACTAAAACTACAAAAATTAGCTGGGCGTGGTGGTGGGTGTCTGTAATCCCAGCTACTCGGGAGGCTGAGGCAGGAGAATCGCTTAAACCCAGGAGGCGGAGGATGTGGTAAGCGGAGATCACGCCATTGCATTCCAGCCTGGACAACAAGAGTGAAACTCTGTCTCAAAATAAATAAATAAAAAAAATAATAATCATGATAATTCCTTGCCCCGATTCAGTCCTCCATACCTCCCCTGCCCCTCTTTTATTGAATTCTCACATGAAGGCTCAACAGGGTGTAAGTTCATTTCCAAGTTCATTGAGGTTGTTGGTAGAATTCCTCAAAGATATAGGACTGTGGGGCCTGGATTTTTGATGGCTATCAGCTACTAAATGCGACTCTCAACTTCTAGAGGTCAACTTCTAGAGGCTGCCTTGCGATTTTTTGCCACATGTATTTCCTCCACATGGCCCCTTGATTCATCAAACAAGCAATAGGAGTCTCTATAGTGAGTTGGCTGGCAAGACATAATGTAATCACTTTTGCCATATTTTGTTGTTTAGAAGCCAGTTACAGACCTTACCATACTCAATGAGAGGGGCTTGTACAAGGCTATGAGTACCAGAAACATAAAGGAGGGGTAATGTGGGCCACCCTAGAGTCTGTCCATCACATCTTGTAAGCCATGGGAAATTGTCCAAGCTTTATTATAATGAAGAGTTTTAAGTTGTTCGAACTTTATTAAGTGAAGAGTTTTAATGTTTTATAAAAGTGGAATGGAAGGAGGCTAGTTTAGGGGCAGTTTCAGTAATTCAGGTGGCCTGTGTCAGAATCTTTTCAGGATGACAGAGAGAAATAGACTGCTTCTACAGACAGAAAAATATTGATAAGAGTTGTGTCAGATTAGATAAGGAGAAAGAGGAGGAACAAAAAAATTAAATGTGATTCCAAAGTTTCTAGACAAGGATGGAGTGTGGTACTATTTACTGAACTGAGGATTGGTGAAGGGGAAGCATATTTGCAGAAAGGATCTTGAATTCCACTTAGTGAACAGAGAACGTACAATATACCTTGGGGAGTTTCAAAGGGAGAGATTTAAGAGTGCGATCTGGGCTGTGAGAGAGATTTGGCAGTCTTATGTAAGTAGATTAAGGTCACGGCAGTAATGAAATCATCCGAAAGGGATATCTAGTGTGAGACAAGCAGAAGATCCATGATGCAAGATGAAATACAGCAATATTTCAAGGGAAAAAAATGAACTGGGGAGAGAGAAATACCAGAAAGGGGAAGAAAAAGATATGTTGTCTTTTAAGCCAAGTGAAGAAATTGCTTTGTAAAGCACAGAACGCTGTTATCAGATCATTGAAGAGAATGATTCAAAAGTGCGCAATAGATTTCATGACTATAGGCCTGGTACAGCGGCTCACCCCTGTGATCCTGGCACTTTGCGAGGCCGAGGTGGGTGGATCACTTTAGGTCATGAGTTTGAGACCAGCCTGGCCAACATGGTGAAACCCCGTCTCTACTAAAAATACAAAAAAATTAGCTGGAAATCACTTGAACTCCGGAGGTGGAGGTTGCAGTGAGCTGAGATCGCTACTGCACTCCAGCCTTGTCTACAGAGTAAAACTCTGGGGAAAAAAAATAAAATAACAGATTTCATGACTATGTGGGCTATTTGCAGTGGATGCTGGGGGCTGAAGCTAGGCATTTATAATGAGTTGTGGTATGTGGACAAACATAGGCATTGAATTGAAGCCAAGGGTTGTAAGGAAGTTCTGTTGTATACGTTGACTTGGAAGTGACTTTACTGGAGCTGCAGGGAACACTCAGAGGAAAGATGAAGAGAGGAAAGGAGGAATGGAATGGTGAATCCAAGGAGCTAAAGCCTGAGAGAAAATTGCAGTGTGCCTTAAGGGACTTATATATTGGTCAGAGTATGAGAAAAAATGATAAGACATAGAGAGTGTGGCTGGCTAAGGCTGAAGGATTCCCAGAATACTGAGTCCCAAGAGTCCTGTCTGTGGGTACTCAGGAATCTCAGATTTATAAAGGCCTGGCCTGAACAGCTTCCTGTGGTGGTAAAGTGCCAACCAGGGAAACCCTGTCATATGCTATTTCTGTTCGAAAGAACCCATTTAAAATACCATAGGAATGTGCTAAGAACCAAGATTGTTAGCTAGAAGTGAAAAGCATAGGAATATAAATTGCGTTCCCTTTATTCCTCAATTAGACTATAAACTCCTTAAGAGCAGAACTTCTGAACCTCAGCACAGCACTGAGAACACAGCAGGTGCTCAATAAATACATACAAAAATACAGGCATACTTGGTTTACTATACATTGCTTTATTGTGCTTCACAGGTTTTGTGATTTTTACACATTGAGGATTTGTGGCAACCCTGCATCTAGCAAATCTATTGGTGTCATTTTTCCAAAAGCATGTGCTTACTCCCTGTCTCTGTGTCACACTTTGGTAATTCTTCCAATATTGCAAAATTTTCCATTATGATTTTATCTGTTATGGTGATCTGTTATCAGTGATCTTTGACGTTATTATCACAATTATTTTGGGGGGCCACAGCTGTGCCTACATAAGACAGAAAACTTAACTGATAAATGTTGTGTGTGCACTGACCTCTCCATGAATTGGTTATCCACTCATCTGTCTCCCTGTTCTTGAGTCTTCCTATTCTCTGAGACACAATGAGATTGAAATTAGGCTAATTCATAACCCTACAACTGGCTTTAAGTGTTCAAGCGAAAGGAAGAATCTCAAGTCTCTCACTTTAAGACAAAATCTAGAAAGGATTAAGTTGAATGAGGAAGGCATGTTGAAAGCCAAGATGTGCACAAAGCTAGACTTTCTGCACCAAATAGACAAACTGTAAATGCAAATGAAAAAATTATTAAAGGAAAGTAAAAGTGCTACTCCAGTGAACACATGAATGAATGACAAGGCAAAACAATCTTATTGTTGATATGGAGAAACGTTGAGTGGTCTGGATAGAAGAACAAATCAGTTAGAACATTCCCTTAAGCCAAAGCCTAACCCAGAGTAAGGCCCTGTCTCTCTTCAATTCCATGAAGACTGAAAGAGGTGAGGAAGCTGTAGAAGAAAAGTTGGAAGCTAGCAGAGGTTGGTTCATGAGGTTTAAGGAAAGAAGCTGTCTCCATAACATAAAAATGCAAGGTGAAGCAGCAAGTGCTGACGGAGAAGCTACAGTAAGTTATCTGGAAGGTCTACTGAGATAATTGGTGAAGGTGGCTATAGCACACAACATATTTTCAGTGTAGATTAAACAGCCTTCCATTGGAAGAAGATGCCACCTAGGACTTTCACATCTACAGCAAAGTGAATGCCTCGCTTCAAAGATCAGACTAACTTTCTTGTTAGGGGTTAATGCAACTAGCGATTTTAAATTGTTGCTAAAGTTCACTTGCCATTCTAAAAATCCTGGGGCCTTAAATAATTTTCCTAAATCTACTCTGTCTATGCTCTATAATGAAACAACAAAGCCTGAATGACAGCACATCTGTTTACGGCATGGTTTGTTCAATATTTTTTTTTTTTTTTGAGGCGGAGTCTCGCTGTGTCACCCAGGCTGGAGTGCAGTGGCCGGATCTCGGCTCACTGCAAGCTCCGCCTCCCAGGTTCCCGCCATTCTCCCGCCTCAGCCTCCGAGTAACTGGGACTACAGGCGCCCGCCACCGCGCCCAGCTAGTTTTTTGTATTTTAGTAGAGACGGGGTTTCACCGTGTTAGCCAGGAGGGTCTCGATCTCCTGACCTCGTGATCCACCTGCCTCGGCCTCCCAAAGTGCTGGGATTACAGACTTGAGCCACTGCGCCCGGCTGGTTTGTTCAATATTTTAAGCCCACTGTTGAGAACTTCTGCTCAGAAATAAAGATTCCTTCCAAAATATTACTGCTTATTGACAACACACTTGGTCACCCAAGGTCTAGTGAAGATATACAAGGAGACTAATGTTATTTTCATGACTTCTAACAGAACATCTTATCTATTCTGCAGCACATGGATCAAGGAATAATTTTGACTTTCAAGTCTTATTTAACAAATACATTTTGTAAGGTTATAGGTGCCATGGTGATTCCACTGAAACATCTTGGCAAAATAAATTGGAAACCTCTGGAAAGGATTCACCATTCTAGATGCCATTGAGAACACTTGTGATTCATGGGAGGAAGTCAAAATATCAACATTAACAGGAGTTTGGAACAAGTTGAATTCAGCCCTGATGTATGATTTTGAAGGGTGAGAGGTCAGTGGAGGAAATAACTGCAGAAGTGGTGGAAATAACAAGAGAACTAGAAGTGGAACCAGAATCTTGGACTGAATTGTTGTAATCTTATGATAAAGCTTGAACAGATGAGGGATTGCTTCTTATGAATGAGCAAGAAAAGGAGTTTCTTGAGATAGAATATAGTCCTGGTGAAGATGCTGTGAACACTGTTGAAATGACAATATAAGATTTAGAATGTTACATAAGCTTAATTGATACAGCATCAAGATTTGAAAGAATTTACTCCAATTTTGAAATAAGTTCCACTATGGGTAAAATGTTACCTAATAGCATCACATACTACAGAGAAACCTTTCATGAAACAAAGACTTAATCAATGAGGCAACTTCATTGTAGTTTTAAGAAATTGGCACATCCAACCCAGTCTTCAGCAACCACCACCCTGATCCATCAGCAGTCATCAACTTCAAAGCAAGACTTTTCACCAGCAAAAAGAAAATTCAGATGACTGTTAGCAGTTTTTTAGCAATAAAGTATTTTTAGTTAAGGTATGTCCAATTTTAAAGATTTAATGTCATTGTGCACTGAATAGACCATAGTATAGTGAAAATATAACTTCTATGTGCACTGGCAAACAAAAAAAAAATAGTGTGATTTGCTTTATTGCAATACTAGCTTTATTGGGGTGGTCTAGAATGGAATCTACAATAATTCTAAAGTTGCCTGTAAGTATGCCATGAATTAATGAATGACCTAGACATTAAAGAATAAAGTAACAATAAGAAATTCATTAAATTCGCTCATAAATCTTAAGTAACTATTGTTTAAAATATCCTCATGAAGCCAGGACAAAAGATACTATGAAAATGATAACTATTATTGTTATAAAGTCTACAGGCCTCTTCCATGAACACATCATCCAGTCTCTTCCTCTTAATGCCCTAATTTTCTTTGTTAAAATATTTATTTCTCAATGTTATTTTAAACTTATTTCTAATAAGCCAAATGTGAAAGTTTATCATTGTTTGTAGAAAGAAAGAAGTGCCTATAAACCATGCTTCTAACATTAACTCTTTGACCTTGTGAGAAGGGAATTCTCATGACTAATTAGTATGCACATCATCTGGAGGAGGCAAATAAAATTGTGCAGTCTGCTGTAGCAGATTGCTGTGCATAAAGGCCATTAGCTTCTAGGAAAGGATGGATTTTTTCCAGTGTACCCAGGTAAAAAATATTTTTCAAACCTTGGTAACTTCATCCTTTTATTCAACCTAGAGCCCATTTATCTCAAAAGTGTGTCAGCCCCATCTCACATCCCCTCTCCGGAGTTAATTGGGTATTCACAAGCGTTATTAAATTGATTGAATATATAGATCTTTTTCAAATTTCCTAGACAATTACATACTTTAACATCTTGTTTAAAATTTAAAATGAATTCTGTTTTTACTAATTTCCAGAGCAACCCAAGATAACCAAAATAAATATAGGATAATAGTAATTGAATAAGAGAAAAAAACATATCACTCCACTTATCTAGTGATAAACACCAGTATCACCATTGTGTAAATGTTTATACCTTCCTCCATTTTATCTGTTATGTTTGCATATTTTGCATTTCTTCATCAATTTTTAATTTTAAAATTTTCATCTGTTTTTAACTCTAACTTACACAGATACAATTATTTTGTTATTTTTCATAACCATGTATGTTGATACATAACATATATACATGATACATATGTTAGTTTATTTTATCAATCTTTATTTCTTGACATAGAACTTGTTTTCCACTTTTCATAATGTCATAACATTCTCATCTAAATCCTGCACATATTTCTGACCATTCCCTCAGGATAAGAAACCAGAACTTAATAGCCAAGATTTTATACATTTTCATAAAATGTATAAAATGTGATGTCATTGCTAGGTTGTCCTCCAAAAGTGTTGTAATAACATATGCTCCCCACCTACACTGTATGACATCATCACATCCTGAAGCTAAACCAAAGAGATGTTATCATGCAACATGCAAAGGTTAACTGAGTTGGAATTACGTGCTAATTATGATGAAACATAATTTCTCATTATTTCCTTAGAAAAATAGTCTTCTGTGCTTGGAAAAGGGGAAGACAGTGGCAGGAGTTTAACTTCTGACTTCGTGTGGAGGATGTTTGATTACAATGCACTTGACTCAGAAACATAAATTGCCACAAAAGATCTTCTGTTGACCATTAAACTGCAGAGCACAGGCAGGAAATGACGTAGAACATCAGGCTTTTGTTTATTTAACACAGTCAGTGAGATATACTTAGCAGCTACTATCTGCTCAGTGCTCTTCTAGGTATGAAAGCAAGGGGGAAAAATGTAGGTATGTTTCTTATTCTCAAGAATTTTATTAATTGAAGAGAAAAAATATATACAGCAGTCATACAAGGAAATATTTGAAAAGTAACAATTGAGTTGTATGAATCGGTATAAGTCATAGTAGTCTGAGGAGAAACGAAAACTTTGGCTTCCTTAATAAGGAATTTATGAGAAAAAATGTGTAGTTTCAACATGATATTGAAGAATGATGTAGAGGATTAGAACAGGGAAAAAATAATACAATCTAAACAATCACAAAGCAAAAGTGAACATGGCATAACTAATTTTCACTAGAGCCATTGGACAGGAATGGAAAGATTATATTGGAAAGGTATAGAAGCTAATGTGGTAAGTTTTCTTAGGACAAGATAAAAACATATGGATTCTAGGATGAGAATAACTTATAAATTCAAGTAAGTCCATTGAAAGTTTCTGTTTAGGGAAATAAAATGAAAAAGTCGTGATTCATCTGTTCATGCTGGCGTGCATAACTAATATATATTGAAAACCTGGCCAGGCTGGTGGCTCACGCCTGTAATCCCAGCACTTTGGGAGGCCAAGGGGTTGGATCACTTGAGGTCAGGAGTTCGAGACCAGCCTGGCCAACATGGCAAAACATCGTCTCTACTAAAAATACAAAAATTAGCCGGGTGTGATGGCAGGAGCCTGTAGTCCTAGCTACTTGGGAGGCTGAGGCAGGAGAATCACTTGAACCTGGGAGGCCAAGGTTGCAGTGAGCCCAGATCACACCACTGCACTCCAGCCTGGGTGACAGAGGGAGACTCCATCTCAAATAATGATAATAATAATAATAGTAGTAATTGTAATAAAACCTACTATGAACTAACTAAACATTAGGGTAAGAGAGTTATCTTCTTTTTTAAAGGTTTGTACTCAGAAAGCCCATGGTTTAGGCAAAATTATGCACTGAAATATTAACTTGCTGGTTTTTTGTTGTTTGTTTTTGCTGCTGAAAACAAATTAGAGAATGAGAGCTCCTATGGGAAAGCTCCTTTTCCCTTGAAGCTCATTCTCTTAGTTCATTTGTGCTGCTACACCAAAATATTTTGGGTAATTTATAAAAAAAACCAGAAATGTGGAGTGGGGAGCAAGATGGCCAAATAGGAACAGCTCCAGCCTCCAGCTCCCAGCGTGAGCGACACAGAAGATGGGTGATTTCTGCATTTTCAACAGAGGTACCAGGTTCATTTCACTGGGGAGTGCCGGACAATCAGTGCTGGTCAGCTGGTACAGCCCGACCAGCCAGAGCTGAGGCAGGGCGAGGCATCGCCTCACCTGGGAAGTGCAAGGGGGAAGGGAATCCCTTTTCCTACCCAAGGGAAACTGAGACACACAACACCTAGAAAATCGGGTAACTCCCACCCTAATACTGTGCTTTACCAAGGGTCTTAGCAGGTGGCACACCATGAGATTATATCCCACACCTGGCCCGGAGGGTCCCACGCCCATGGAGCCTCCCTCATTGCTAGCACAGCAGTCTGAGATCTAACTGCAAGGCGGCAGCGAGGCTGGGGGAGGGGTGCCCACCATTGCTGAGGCTTAAGTAGGTAAACAAAGCCTCCCGGAAGCTCAAACTGGGAGAAGCTCACCGCAGCTCAAGGAGGCCTTCCTGTCTCTGTAGACTCCACCTCTGGGTGGAGTCTGACAGCTTTGAAGAGAGCAGTGGATCTCCCAGCATGGAGGTTGAGATCTGAGAATGGACAGACTGCCTGCTCAAGTGGGTCCCTGACCCCTGAGTAGCCTAACTGGGAGACATCCCCTACTAGGTGCAGACCGACACCTCACACCTCACACGGCAGGGTACACCCCTGAGACGAAGCTTCCAGAGCAAGAATCAGACAGCAGCACTTGCTGTTCAGCAACATTCTATATTCTGCAGCTTCTGCTGCTGATACCCGGGCAAACAGGGTCTGGAGTGGACCTCAAGCAATCTCCAACAGACCTACAGCTGAGGGTCCTGACTGTTAGAAGGAAAACTAAAAAACAGAAAGGACACCCACACCAAAACCCCATCAGTACGTCACCAGCATCAAAGACCAAAGGCAGATAAAACCACAAAGATGGGGAAAAAGCAGGGCAGAAAAGCTGGAAATTCAAAAAATAAGAGCACATCTCCCCCTCCAAAGGAACACAGCTCATTGCCAGCAATGGATCAAAGCTGGATGGAGAATGACTTTGACGAGTTGAGAGGAGAAGGCTTCAGTTGGTCAAACTTCTCAGAGCTAAAGGAGGAACTATGTATCCAGTGCAAAGAAACTAAAAATCTTGAAAAAAGAATGGAAGAATGGATAACTAGAATAATCAATGCAGAGAAGGCCATAAACGAACTGACAGAGATAAAAACCATGACATGAGAAATATGTGACAAATGCACAAGCTTCAGTAACTGACTCGATCAACTGGAAGAAAGAGTATCAATGATTGAAGA
>NW_016805059.1:2569598-2620283 GCF_001698545.2 Rhinopithecus bieti | reverse complement strand
CTCAAGGATCTAGAACTAGATGTACCATATGACCCAGCCATCCCACTACTGGGTATATACCCAAAGGATTATAAATCATGCTGCTATAAAGACACATGCACACGTATGTTTATTGCGGCACTATTCACAATAGCAAAGACTTAGAATCAACCCAAATGTCCATCAGTGACAGACTGGATTAAGAAAATGTGGCACATATACACCATGGAATACTACGCAGCCATAAAAAAGGATGAGTTTGTGTCCTTTGTAGGGACATGGATGCAGCTGGAAACCATCATTCTCAGCAAACTATCACAAGAACAGAAAACCAAACACTGCATGTTCTCATTCATAGGTGGGAATTGAACAATGAGATCACTTGGACTCTGGAAGGGGAACATCGCACACTGGGGCCTATTATGGGGAGGGGGGAGGGGGGAGGGATGGCATTGGGAGTTATACCTGACGTAAATGACGGGTTGATGGGTGCAGCACACCAACATGGCACAAGTATACATATGTAACAAACCTGCACGTTTTGCACACGTACCCTAGAACTTAAAAGTACAATAAAAAAAAATAAAAAATAAAAAAAACCCAGAAATGTGGTGGCCAGGCGCGGTGGCTCACGCCTGTAATACCAGCACTTTGGGAAGCCGAGGAGGGCAGATCAGGAGGTTAGGAGATCGAGATCATCTTGGCTAACACGGTGAAACCGACTCTACTAAAAATACAAAAATAAACAACAAAAAAAAAATTAGCCGAGCGATGTGGCAGGCGCCTCTAGTCCCAGCTACTCGGGAGGCTGAGGCAGGAGAATGGCGTGAACCCGGGAGGCAGAGCTCGCAGTGAGCTGAGATCACGCCACCATACTCCAGCCTGTAGCCTGAGCGACAGAGTGAGACTCCGTCTCAAACAAACAAACAAACAAACACACACACACAAAAAAAACAGGAGAAGGAATTAGCGGATTCAGTGTCCGGCAAGGGCTCCTCTCCCAGCTTCAGCTTCAAAGATGGTGGCCCTTGCTGTATCCCTGTCATGGTGGAAGGGGCTAAAAAGGGATAAGCACACTCCCTTTGACTACTTTTATAACAGTACTAATCGATTAATGAAGGCAAAGCCTTCATTATTAAATCACTTCCCCAAAAGACCCACCTCTTCATACCATCACTTTGGGGTCTAAATTCCAACACATGAATTTTGGAGGAGCACATACATTGAGACCACAGCACTCACGATGGAAGAAAAAGTAATTTCTCTGTGGGGTAGGATTGGAGCGCCTGCTAGACTTTTGAAACCAGCCTGTCACATCCTCTACCCATTCATGTTCCGACCTTCTCTCAGGGGGCTCTATCCCTTCTGAGGAGACCTGAAGTTGTCCAGTATGCTGGTTACTAAGTGGATGCATAAGTCTAATTCTCAAGATGTAAAGTATTTACAAGTGCATCTGGCCACACATCTCAAACCACCTCTCCAATCAGCTTTATCAGTAATACAGCTGGCCTACAGATCTCTCTATTGGTAATCTCTGTCTACCTCTCAAATAATTCTGAAATAATGAACAGAAGAAAGGAACTATTTGCCACTTCCACAAAAGAGCTAGATTTTATTATGCGGATAACAGTTAAATATACCTAAAAACATTTTCTGTTTCTACCTACTTTGCATATTCTTAACGCCTGAACTCTTGAGGATATTTTACAATTAAGGACAAGAGAATCCATATGTACTTTGAAAATGGGAAGGCTCAAATCCCGAGAGTAATGAAGGGGTTCCTTATGTCTGAATGGAGACTAGGTCCATGGGACTTTTGGTATTATAGATCTGTGTCCAGCTCCCTTGCAGCACCCTAGTGGATTAGCAAAACCTGCAGGAATGACTGTGCGGTGCATCTCACAAACCTCAACACTCAGCTCAGTGTCTCCAGCTTCACCAGCATCCAGTAGCCAGCGCTGGCTGCAAAGATGCTGAGTTCCTAGATTTAAATGGAATGACCACACACGTGAGTTTCCCTGCAACGGTCCAGATTTTTCTGTTATTCTGTCATAATTTTACTTGCACCCTATTATACTCTTATGAGGCTTCTAGTTCGGTTGATCAGTTATGTAGTTGCCCTTAAAACTTTCAAGAGACAAGGCGGAGCTTTGCAATGAGGATTCAAGTAGCAAACAGTGTGGGCAGCAGCAAATGAATTAGAAGATACCCCTTAATCACACCTCAGGTAAATGGAAGCACCTCAAATGCGACCTAAGAATGGCTTTTTTTGAGAGGATACAGTTAGATCTCATTTTCCGTCACTGGTTTCTAAATCTTCACCTTCCTAGTTTGCAATGCAGGTCATGCTTCAAATTCTTCCAAAATATCATGGACAGATTTCTCACCCTGACCTACATGTTCGATAAGACCAGGGAATACCTAGGGATGTTTTATTCAGTAAATCACATGCATCTCTTTTATCACAGAATCTCTTCTACCACTATTCCTCTTGTTCACTTCCCTTTGGCCACATTGGCTTTCTCAATGTTCCTTGACTTCTCAGTCAAACCCCTACCTGAGGGCTTTTGACTTTGATGTTTCCTCTTCCTGTAATGTTTTTCTCTCAGCTACATGCATATCTTACTCCCTTGTTTCATGAAGTTCTCTGCTGAAATGTCACATTATCACTGAGTCCTTCCATGGCAATTCTTTAGGAAAGAGGAAGCAGTGTCCATGCTGCCCCTCTCCCTCTTCCCCACTACCTGGTCCCTTACTGTGCTTTATTTTTCTCACAGTTCTTAATAATTATTGGCATATGATATATTTACTTACATGTTTAATTAACTCTTTTCTCTAGCTATAAAATACGCTTCAGGAAGGCAGGGACTTACTTTCCTGGCTGTATCTCCAGCTCCTTCAATAGTGCTTAGCACATAGTTGGCATGCAATAAATATGTGCTTAGTTTAAAAAGATGGGTAACAGTCATGGAAATGCAATCACTGACTAGGAAGGCAAATATTTAGGCCACCAGAGAGTGATTGGTCTCACTCATAAAGATATCAAACCTTGTGTCTTTCTTGTTTAAACCTCAGTTTTTAAACTTTGTAATAACTTGAAAATATTCTTTTATGCTGTTAGGAATTATGCTTTTATTTACCTTATCTTTGGTAATCCTATCTATTCACATACCCTTTTTATAAATGTTATCTTTCTAAAGGAAGAAAACATCAAATATTCAAAGTCAGTACTTTTGCAAGATTTTATAGGCACCAGCCATTGTAGGCATACTTTTTTTCATATCTTAAATAAATACTAGGATGCCTTAGAAGCTTCTGAAGGAAACTGACTGCCTAAATGTCAGTTCTCCAAGTACAACAACAAAAAAGAAGTCCTTAGTAATTTCAAGTCATGTAACAGTGAGTCGGGATATCTTCATTGAACCTAGGCTTTGAGTTTAGCCCAGGCTACAGAGGCCCACAAAATTTGATCCTAAGATTTTTTTATGGAGAAAACCAATGATCTTGACATAAAGCATTGTCAGCAGCCTATATCCCACAGGCCTTGCGATATCTTAACAACAGTGTATTTATAGTTTTGCTTTCTGTCCCTGGAGAAGGTTGCATCAGTCAAATCATCTTCCACTTGCTTTCTAAATAAATCTGGTAACACAGGCAATATGTCTTCCCGATTTAAATCACCTTGCTTGTTGAAATACAACAGCAATAGGCCTAGAGACTGAAGGATATTCTGGATTCCAGAGGCATACTGCCTGGTTATGAACATTAAAGACATTGTGTAGGTGTTTACACCCTAACTAGTCTTTTATGGTAAGCTATCAACCGTGCATCACAGATTACTAATGAGAGAAGAAATGCCTGTTCTACTGATGGAGCTTAAGTACGTAGTTTACAGTTCAGTTCTGGAAAAGATGCCATCGCTGCCATTTATAAGCACGATTTTCCCCTTCATTTTAACATTTTCTAGCAAAAGTTCAATAACTTATTTTGATTTTAGAAAAACAAACGCAGGAAGCAAAACTTTATCACTACTAGATCAGTGATACCTATGCCAAATAAGATATCACAATCAGTGTCTTACCTTAGAAAACAATTTTTAAACTAACCTGACTAAAATCACATATATTTTTAGAAACTTTGTGTAAATGAGCCTTCCAAAAGACAGTTTGGTAGGAAATCTCCCTCAGTGTTTCCATGTGTGGCAGCCATCAAAATGTGCTGCTCTGATCTCCTGCAGGAAGCATACTTGATTGATGGCCACTGCTGCTGTCTCTCTACACCGACCATTGTGGTTGCTCCTAACCAATGACTAAGTATAGCAGGATTTCTCAGGCAGACCCATTCTGGGAAGACATGGGACTCTTCCAGTGAGCATCTTTACTTTGAAGGCTCCCCATTGGCCTGGTTAAACATCCTTTGTGCCTGCATCATAGTCACCATTCTTTCTACCCAATACTCCTTCCTTCCCTCTCTCCTTCCACAGAGGTCAGACCCATATCACAATTTGAAGGTTCTCTGTGCCTTCTCTTGCTCCCTTCACCAATAAATCTCTTGCACACCTAATTCCATTTTGGTGTCTGCTTCTCAGTCAACCTAAATGAATGCATCATCCAAACTTTCACAGCCTTCTCACTAGAAGTTTTTTGTCCATTAAGTATTTATTAAGCATCTACCTGTGTCAGGCAGTGTCCTATTCACTGGAGATAGAGATGTTGCACTGACACAAAATAAATACATTAGATATAGATTTTATGCTATCAAGGAAAATATACATTAAATTAATAATGATCAATGTAATGGAAAAAGAGTCCTATGGAAGCATAATTTGGGGGTCCAAATAAATTCTAAAATTTGAAGATGGTCACCCATACTAAGAGTTTTAAGCATAGACTTGAAAGAGGTGTGGGCATTAGCTATGTAAGCTGAAAAAAAGGAAAGAGCTTACTAAGCAAATTCTGAGGAAATAAAGCTAATGGTTTATTCTTGCAGCTTATGGGAATCCAGTGTGAATTCAAAGAACCCACAGTAAATTCAACATTATAAACAATTTCTGAAGAATGTATATATGAAATTCTCCCTGGATTCACTTATTTTCCCCAGTAAAGTATTTGGGATAAGTATCTTATTTTAGCATCTCCCAACCCTGTTTCAGTTCTAACTGCACATCCCATAAATGTACTGTATCAGATCCTTGTAACTTACAACACAGCAGAATCATGCTAATTGTACAGAATATAGTAGAGAATATTGACTAGTTATACAGATTATTGACTAATGGTGTTACATCAAATAAGCCAGAGGCTCTCATGTTTTCCAGCAACTATTTTCCTTAAGTATAAGCTTTGCACTTTATTTCTAGAATCTTCTTCATCCTTGTCATATGATTGTCTACAAAGATATCTCTGACTTAAATCAGGCACTAATCTGAAACATTCTTAAGTACATTCCCCTATTTTAAGCTGTTAAACCCTTTCTTGCTGTTACTCACCTGGCTACTACTATTTTTGTAACAAATATTTAAAAGAGGGTATATTTTGTTTAGAACGATAAATGCAGTACGCTTTTCTTTACCCTGTGCAAGAATGCTTTCCTTTACCCTAGAAAAAAAAATGCTGGTATTGAAGTTAGGAATTGTCTTTCAAATCTAGGGTTCTACGTCTTACTGATGATATGGATTCAGACTACACCCATGTATGCATTAAATATGTATCATTTGCTATATACCATGCATTGTGATAACTATTGGCAATACAAGTTGTTACAAGCAATATTCCTTTTTATCAAGAAACTCAGTCGTTAAACCATTGTGGCCTCATTTCCTCATTCAAAGAGGGTTATAATGGCATATTCAATCCAAGTTATTGACATATTTAACAACTATTTAATGAATGTCTCTACATGTTTAATAACTCATTTATGAAAGCATCTGACATTGGTAGGGGCTGAATAAATATTTGTTTGTGAATCTGATGTGCATACCCTTTCATATGCTAATGACAGAAAAATGGTATTTAAATTGGTGATAAATTAATCTTCTCAGGCTTAGTTTCCCCCAAAATAAGTTTTCTTTTGAAGCCTAAGTTCCAAATGAAGCAGTCAATTATCTGGTTGCATGGCCCATATAAAAGGACTAGCTGTAAAATTCAGGTCTATCATGAAGACTTTAAGGTCATGTTTTCCTAATTTGTCTATTTTCATTTCTTCTATTAGCAATAATTTTCTAAAGGTCTTCTCAACTTCTGATACCTATTGGTGAAAGGGAAAGACTATACAGAAAAAGAACAATAATATTTATTTAAAACTTCCTATATGCCAGACTCCAGGCAGAACCCTCTATATTATGTATCTATCTGTCTGTCTGTCTGTACGTCTATCTATCTGCATATACACACACACAAATACACACACATATAAACCACACACATTCACATACCACACATGTAAAAAATAATCTAAAAAATATTTGGGGAATTAACAAAAGGGTTTTTTATTTGAATTATACAGATACTTGCCTTAGGTTGACTTTAACTTCTGTTTAGAAAAGACTTTTGAGTATATTCAGTGTTATTTAAAATAGCACCAAAATGCATTCCCTTAAAAGCACTAGTTATCATATGTTTTACTAAGCATAATAATAAATCCGTCATCTTAATCTACCTTTTCTATTATTAATTATAATGCATCTATTAGATTAACAATTATGTTGCTCAATAAGGTATGCTAATTGTACATCTAGGATAAAAGGTTAGGAAAAATTATATCTTTGTTCAAGAAAATTTATGCGGGATAAATATAGTGTAATGATGTCTGACAATACCTTTCAGAGAACATCAAAGGAATTGTTTTTAAATAGAAACACGGCACTAAGGACATATTACCAAAATTTCAGCATATTATAAAATGTAAATAAAATGTAAAATAACATTATAAAGTACATAGAATTTTGAATAATAAATTAAGATGGGATTTGAGGAGGGCATTTGGTTTAGAATTCTGGCATATTTCAATTTCAATTATAGTCCATAAATTAGAGAAAAAATTTAAACCCTTAAAATACATCAGAGAGAGATACAAAGATAGCTGCAGCATGAAGCAATATCACTTTAAGCAGTCTCTCTTGTTTAGATTTTCTCTACTCTTAGTCCATTTTCTGCTGCTGTAATAGAATACTACAGACTGGGTAATTTATAAAGAACAGAAGTTTATTTGGATCATGGTTCTGTAGGCTGAGAAATCCAAGAGCACGGCGCCAGGTCATCCAATGATGAAAGGTATCACATGGCAAGACAGCAAATGGAAACCAAATGTATCCCTTTACCAGAAATCTACCCCCACAATAACTAGCCATTGATTCATTCATGGGGGCAGAGCTCTCATGAGCTAATCACCTCTTAATGGCCCCACTTCCCCAAACCATCAAACTGGCCATTAAATTTCAACATAAGTTTTAAAGGGAACATTCAAACTATAGCAAACATATAAACTGAAAATATTTATTTGGATAATTACTATCATTTGAACATCAGTTTCTTTGCAAAATGTCATTAACTTGGATCTAAATCAGGAGTCAGTAGGCAAACTATCTAAAAGGCCAGTTAACAGATTTTCCTTGCCAGAAGATTTCTGTCACAACTACTCAATTCTGCTGTTGTAGAGAAAAAGCAGTCTTAGACAATATGCAAGCAAATGGGTGTGGCTGTGATCCAATAAAAGTTTGATCACAAAAAAGAAAAATAAAGTGGCCCCTAAATTTGGCCCAGGCAATAGTTTGCTGACTACTTGTCTAAATAGCAAGTAGTATATATTAAAGCCTTACAGCTACTTATTTAGTGTTATTCTTCCTTTCTCAGTAGAAATTCATATGTTTGAGGTATTTTAGGTTTGGGCTTTTAAATGAATTTTTTAAAAGTTGGACGTCGTTTTTATCTACAGTCCTTAAAATTAGGCAAATATGTATTCATCATTTACCCTAGGCTGGCTACCATTCTAGATGTTGATGTATCTCAGTGAACAACAGTCAAAGACTTTTGCCTCATGCTTATATCCCAGTGGAGGAGAGATGAATAATAAAAGTAAACATCATATAAATAAATTGTATAGTATGTTAGATGATGATACACGCTTTGGAAACATAATCAAAGTAGAAGAGGGTAAAGAGGATAAGAGGGAGTTGGAAGATGGATGGCAGTGTGCTTTATGAAATCAGGCTGTTAGGGCAGACTTTGTAGTGAATGTGAATTTAAGCTGACTGGAAGGAGATGGGGGAGTTAGCCATGCGCATATCTTGGAAGAGCATCCAGGCGGAGGAAAGGCTGGATCCAAGACCTGTGCCTATGTGAGCTGTGAACAGATAGGGAGACAACGTGACTGGAGAGGAGTGACTGGTAAGCAAGGACAGACAGAGGACAGTAAGAAGGATTGGGTCAGAGACTAGAGGTGGGAGCAGGGCCTTGAGAGCCATTGTAAAGACTTCACTTTTGCTCCAAAAGATATGAGAGACTCCTGCAAGATTTTAAGCAGAAGGGTGACTTTAACTGGTTTAAATCATCAGAGAGACTGCTTCACTTTTATGGCTTTAGACCCTAAAATGGAAGTTAAATGTGGTGGGATCTCAAAGTGATTGTGGCCAGCAGTGTCATTGGAGGTGGAGAAATCAGATTTCATAACACATTCAGGATACCTGTATTCTACTCTTTGTATTGAAGAAATTCATACTAGTTTTTTCCCAGAAATAAAATTGTCCATTTCCCAGAGATCTCTAGAAAAGAACTCTCCACCTCTTCATGGGAATATATTTTTGATGAATGAAAATGAAATGTTTTCTCTTTATCTCTTCATGGCAGACCTAAGTCTGAGAAATAGGTTGCCAGTGATTTACCACACCATAGCCTGAGTACTCCCAGGCACACATCTTTCAAACATGCCCAAAGATATCTTTGTGAAATGTATTCAGTAGTGGATTCCAGTATTCACAGCCTTCATTTACACAGTTCACTTTATTTAATTTGTACTTACTGGTAATATTAAGTAATCAGAGTTCATATTCTTGGGAAAATTCTCCCCCGAAGGCCAATTCATTTGTAATAAAAACCACATTTTGAGCAGTGAGAGAATCCAGCTGGTTGCACTAGTAAGCCATTTTCATTTTTATAGCACATTTCAGCTTTCCAAGTATTGCGTATTTGTATGGGAGAAATGTTTTCTGAATTCAAGCTTAATGAAACATGAAGTCAATGATATATGCAAACATCTATTTATGCCTCTGCTGTCTGGGAAGTTTTGATCAAGAAAACACTTCTGCTCATTAGAGAATTGACCAGATGCAGTGCTATTAACATTTCTGTGATCAAATAAAGCTCGCCCAGATGAAAGAAGAATTGCAACACTAACAGCCTGGAAGCACTCAACCATGGAGATATTACCTCAAAAGTGAAGCATTCTAAGATACAAAATAAACTGACTTTAAGCACATCTGATTTACATGGCCATTGTTAACTTTCCCACTACTTGGGCAGACTTTAAACCTGCTTATGGATAAACAGTCATATGATGACTTTTTTAACGTCAGACCTTTTCCCCAGTCTTCTCTCCTCCGTATTTGTCTACATTCTCACTATCATTTTCTGCTTATTCTTTGCTCATAACTATATTTGATAATATTAACGATAAAGCACTTCAAAAGGTTTTTGCTGATTTGACTAAGAACATCTCAGTAATCAAACTAAGTTGTACTTCACTGTGTGATTTTAGAATGCTATTCACTAAGTTTAACAAAAAGCTTCAGACTATAGGATCCTTTTAAAGTAGGTTTCTTTCTTTTTCTAGTAATACGTACCATCAAACACACACGTTCTTGTGTGCTACTTATCAGATCACTCAGATGAGTGTGCGAGATGGTTCGTTCATTGCGGCCGGCCTCCTCTCTCCCTGCTCATATGCCCAACCAAATGCTCATTGTCCTCACTCTGCATGTGTATTAAGTGGACTCCCAGCAGGAAATAGACAACACCCTCAAGATAGCTGAGGAGGAAGCGGAAAATAAGGACTATTTAAAAGATGTGGACAGGGCTTAGAGAAAGCAATAGGGATGGTTGCTCCAGTCTAGGGATCCTAACAGTGGAGCTATCTCTATTCTTACACTTGAAGGCGAAGGACAAGGAGACCTTACTGAGATCCACAGCTACAGAGAGAGCTGTCTGGGGAAGGAAGACTTCTTCATGGGAGTTGTGTACTTTGGTTGAGGGATGCAACCCACCTGTGGCGACCTCCAAGCGAAGGAGCCAATGAAATAAATACCACAACTTCATGCTCCTCCGTCCCTCTGATCTCTTCTCAGTTTCACCCATTTGTTGAATCCAACCAGAAGTCAGAGGGCAAGGCAGCCTTTTGATGCATTCCTCACAGGCCAAGCTCCCAGGACACAGAACAAACCGGGGAGGATAGAGAAAGGATCTCAAAAGGCAAAGGGAACTGGGCACAATGGTACACACCTACAGTCCCAGCACTTCGAGAGGGAGAGGTGGGAGGATAACTAGAGACAAGAAGTTTGAGACCAACCTGGGCAACATAGCAAGACCCTGTCTCTACCAAATAATTTAAAAATCCGCTGGGCATGGTGGTACATGCCTGTGGTCCTAGCTACTAGGAAGACTGAGACAGGAGGATCACTTGAGTACAGGAGTTTCAGGCTTACGGTGAGCTATGATTGCACCACTGCACCCCAGTCTGTATGACAGAGTGAGACCCTGTCTCTAATAAAATAAATAAATGAAAGATAAATGGGGGATTTTCATCACAAATTCCAAATAGAGTTCACTGTTCACTCGGACAGTGGACAGAAATATTCAGGTAAGCTAAACAATCCACTGAGTGTGATTAGAAGGGGTTCTTTCTGAAATTCTTGCAGTCACTGAATCTGCTTATGCTCCCTTAAAGGTCTCTTGAGGATTATATAAGAATCATAGTATGTGTAATCAATTTCAGTCATCAGTCCTTCCAATACATCTGTGATAAGCATGCTGTTGCTAATGTATTGTTTTTTATTTTAAGTGACTATTTGGCACCTAGCCTTAAGTAAGTGGAACTACTTAGGCATTGACAGAGGTTCAAAACATCAGCTTGAAGGAAATCAATTTAAATAAGGATGCTTTAGATGACTATTGGCACTATTCACACTTTACCCTCTTCAAAAAAGAATAGAGTTCACAATGTCATTAAGTTTTAAAATCACTTCAAGGTTTTTTTTTTAATTAATTCTTTTGTAAAATTCCTAGTTCACACTCCCTAAAAATTAAGCTGTTCAAGGAAGGCTCCAATAATGTCAAGCCATTATATAGATCACCAGAGATGAGTCAACTCTCTGTATTAAATATCTATGGGGTGTCATTCTAGGTCAGATAATTTTCTAGACACAGAGGTAGACATTGTTCTAAGAAATCAAAGTCTGTTCCAAGAGTCACAAACACTTGAGTTATAGGCAGGTGTTTGGTTAGAGGACATATGCTTTTGTTTTTAATTAAATTAATATCTTCAGATGTGTTATGTGCTCTCAACTTCAATGTAGTGTGTTACCTGGCAGCATCTTCTGGAATTTGAGTTTATGACCCCCCTATTCTCAGAAAACAAAGCTCTGATCCTATGTAAAAGTACAGAAAAGAAGAAAAGCAACCTGATTAATCACTCCTTTTCTGCCCTAAATTTTAATATTATATATAAAGCAATCTAATCTGGGCTCCATTATAAAATATTAGCCATAAGGACTAACATAATTTAACTGATTTTGTATGATGTTAGCCTTTTAGGGATTTTTTTAAATTTTATTATGTTATAGAGCACAGCTAACTATATGTTCAATGACAACAGTGTGAGTTATTCTAAATGGCACACTAGATTCCCTATTCTTAATTAAATAGCCTAAGGTAGATTTAGTTCATCTTATCTAACCAAGATTCCTGAGGTTCCAAAGGAAATATTTATTCTTATTTTGGCTCACATAGAATAACACAAGATCTCTAGGGTAAAACATAATTTTCTTTGGAATTGTTTACCATTTGAGAGAGTAAGTTGTCAGAATTTTCTTGGCTTTTTCATGCTGCAGCTATATATCGTATTCTGATTGTATTTTCAAAGTACTTTTTTTTTCTTTTTTTTTTTTTTGAAGTGTTGACCAGTCTTTTTTGATTTCTTGGATCCTTACTGTAAATCTTGTCTCCAACCCTGGCTACATTTTTGCATTTTCCATGGGGAGAAAAAAAACAAAACAATACAAGGAATTCTACTTCTATGTAATAATAGGTCTATTTTGAGTAGCTACAGAATTTATTTTTTCTTTGATGGTGGGGATAGGGTCTCACTCTGCCCAGGCTGGAGTGCAGTGGCACGATCTCAGCCCACTGTACTTCCACCTCCTGGGTTCAAGTGATTCTCATGCCTCAGCCTCCCGAGTAGCTGGGACTACAGGCGTGCGCTCCCACACCTAACTTTTGTATTTTTTGCAAAGACTGGTTTCTGCCATGTTAGCCAGGTTGGCCTCAATCAAACTCCTGGTTTCAAGTGATTCACCCACCCTGACCTTCCAAAGTGATGGATTTACAGGTGTGAGCCACTGTACCCGACCCAGAATATTCTTAATTGTATAAAGTGAATAAATGTTCTTTTCCAATGTAATGAATATGTTGGCTGAGGAACAACAAGTGTTTAAAAAATAATTTCACCTGTTTTGTTTTCTAGCAAACTGAGTAAAGAAGAGCTAATCAGATATTTAGTACAATGATAAAATACCAGTTTCCAACAAGTCTTAATGTAAAGATATTTTTCTCATGATACTTCTGGAATTAACCAACTTTGGGGCATAAATATCACCCCTGAGAAATTTTCCATTCAGCTATTCTCCCAGAGAAGATGCGAGGCCACTTTGGGACACAAAGAGATTGATCTGCATGTGCACAGCAATGCGCATATTGGGGGTGGGGAAGCTGTTTCTGCTGCCAACCTCAAGTGCACCATTAATATGAGACCCCACTTAAGATGGAATGAGAATTTCTCATTAAAGAGCTCATTAAAGAGCATTAATTGGCAACAGGAAAAAGTCATAATTTTTTTTTTTCTGAAAAGCCAGGCTTGGATTTTTAGCCCTAGCAAAATTATTTCTCTGAAACCTTTGTCTCAAATATTGCTACTCGAGCCTTTTTTAAAATTTGTGTTATTATGTCGTATGTTTCATCCTTTTATCTAACTTATTTGTTTCTTTACATTGAAATTGGGATTCTTGTAGGCAGCATTGAATTGAATCTTTTTTTTTACGCCATTCGAAAATCTTTGCCTTTTAATTCAGATTTTTAGGTCATTTGTGTTTAATATGATTATTTATGTTTTGGGGTTTAAATCTACTATCTTGTTATTTCCCATCCCTTTGTCACATATGTTTTGTTCCACTTTTCTTTTGTATTTCTTTGTATTAATATACTTTTTATTATTATTACTCTTCCATTTTATCTCTTTTGTTGGCTTAACTGTAATTCTTTTTTTTTAAGTGAGTGCTTTCAGGTCTTTCTATATCAGGAGTCAGAAAACTATAACCCATAGGCCTAATCCAGTTCACTCTGTTTTCTTGTCAATTAAGTTTTAGTATAACACAGACACATTAATTTACTTAGATATTGTCTTTGATTTTTTTCTATATTGTCAGAGTTGAATACTTGCAATGGAAATCATATTATCAAAAAGTCTAAATTATTTATCATTTTGTCCTTTACAAAAAGAGTCTGCCAATCCATGGCCTATACTACACATCCTTAACTTATCGCAGCCTACATTTAAGCAATAATATAGCACTTCACTTACAGTAAAAACTTTACAACAAAATGTTTCCTTGTCCCCTATCAACTTTGGGTCAATATTGACATACTTTTTATTTCTACATATGTTATAGAGCTCTCTAGACATAGTTATTATTTTTGTTTTGAACAGCCAATTACATTTTAAAGAGATTTCATTTTTGTTGATTAAGATGCCATCTGATATATAAATGACGAATTGATGGGTGCTGACGAGTTGATGGGTGCAGCACACCAACATGGCACAAGTATACATATGTAACAAACCTGCACGTTATGCACATGTACCCTAGAACTTAAAGTATAATAATAAAAAAAAAAGATTCCATCTGATAAAATTTTCCTTTTGCTTAAAGAACTTCCTTTAACATTTGTTATAGTACATGCCTTCTGGTGACAAATATGTTTAACTTTTATATATCTAAAAATGTCCCTTTTTTGGATATTCATTTTCTGAAGATATTTCTACTGGTGTAACATTATAATTTGACAGTTTGAGGTGTTTTCCTTTCATAATTTTAATGATACTGCTCTACTATTTCTGACTTGCAGTGTTTCTGATGGAAAGCCTCTTGTCATTATCTTTGTTTTCCTGTACCTAATTTGTCTTATTTTCACTGACTGCTTTTAAGTTTTTCTCTTAGTCATTTGTTTTAAGCCATTCGATTATGATGTTTCTTAAGATAGCTTTTTTCGTATTTCTTGTATTTGGAATTTTGAAATTATTAGACTTGTGGTTCTGTAGTTTTCATCAAATCTGGAACATTTTTTGTCCTTACTTCTGCACCTAGCCATCTCTCTACTCTTCAAGGACTGCAACTACATATTTGAAGCATCTTGAAGTTTTCCCACAGTTGACTGATGCTCTGTTTACTTTATTCAGTCTTTTTTTTCTCTCTGTGTCTCATTTTAGAAATTTTCTGTTACTATTGAAGCAGGATATTTCCCTGACCCCTTCACAGGACTCACAACAGGGGTACCTCGTTTACTCAGCCCACAGCTTCAACTCCTCGCAGGAGGGAGCATGTGAGTGAACGAGGTGGGAACTGGAGTGCACGAGTGCTGGAACCAGCAGGCCACTTCGGCGCCAGCAGGAGTGAACTCCACTCACTTGAACTCGCTGTGTTCCACCTCTTGTGGGAGGGCACACACAGGTGAGTGGTGCAGGAGCTGGGGTGAGCAATTTTGGGCACCGACAGGAGCAAACTCTGTGCAGGCCCCGCGGCAGCATCTCTGTGGGCCCTGTGACCCCTGAAGCCCCGGAATGTATGTTACAGTGCCCTTTTAGCTCTGCCATCCATGGATGCCTCAATGTTAACAGCTCAGTGGGCCCTCTGCCTTTTTGTTTGAGATGGCTGTCTTCTGCCAGTGAGGGCAAAGGGCCAGTTTGACAGTCTTTTGTATCCACACTTGTGGCTCCCAAGCTCTTGGCCAGCGTCCAGGAAAAATGAGATTGCACAAACGAATTGAAGGATGGTAAATGTGAATTTTATTGCAGATGAAATTGGCTCTCAGTGGAAAGGGGAGCTGGAAAGGGTATGGGGTAGGTAGGTAATCTTCCCCTTAAGTCCAGCCATCTCTCTGGCTGAATTCTTTGAAGTTACAATGCCAAGCCGTCCCTCTGAAGTCAAGCTGCTTTTCCCCAACATCTAGCTGTAACATCCAGCTGCTTCCCCTTTCTGCTACCCAAGTCTGGGGTTTTTATAAGCACAGGATGGGGAATGTAGTGGGTCATGGGTGATTTAGGAAAAGGCAACATTTGAGCGGGAAAACATGAATAGAAGTTCTCACTTTGGGCGGCCATTTCAGGCTTTTTGCCTTGAGGATGGAGTTTTGTAAGGAGCCCATTTCTGCCTAGAATTTCTCTGCCTCCTGTCAATATCACTATGTCTCAAGTTCACTAACATTTTCTTCCGCAATGTCTAATCTTCTGTTAATCTTATTCACTGTACTTTTATTTCGTACACTGTTTTTTTCATTTCTAGAAGTTTAATTTAAATTTTGAAAACTCATTTAGGTCTCTTTCAACATGTTTCTTCCACCTCGTTGAATGTATAGAATTGTAGGTTTGTTATCTACTCATTCTATCATTTGGTCATTGCTGAGTTTGTTTGTTTTAATTTTTAACCTAGCTGTATGTCTTATTTTCTACTATTTTCCATGTCTCTTAATTTTTAGTTAGAAGCCACAAATTGATAATTACACATATCTCTGTGCTAGATATTTTTGTATTCCTGTTAATATTCTGGATATATGTTCTACAATGCAGTTAAGGTATTTGAAAACAGTTTTATACTTTTGCATTAGTATGTTGTCCTAGAGTATCTTGTAGGTTAAGGCTAATTTCACCTTATTTTTGAGGCAACACTCTTCTAAGTAAAATACTCTGTGAATTAAAAAGGCCTTTCAACTCCGATTGTTGAGGACACAAAGTATTCTGAGTGAGCTCTAAAACTCAAAAGCAGTTATTTCTCCAGCATCTGAGAATTTCCTCACATGCATGACTTTATCAATACTCAGCTGAAAACTTATAAAAGAAATTTTGCAGTTCTGAAACCATCATAGAGTTTACCAGGTTTATTTTCCTTCTTTTAGGGATCCTCACTTGTGCTGTCTCATGTCAATCTTTGAATACCATTATTTCATACATGGTTTTCAGTGGATTGGTGATATCTGGAGGGAGAGTAAATCTGGACCATCTTCAACTTGACTAGATCCAAGTATGCTTTCTTTGGGTGTGATTTTAAAACATCAAAGTGACCGCTATCTTCATTTTATCTTTAAATCACACCTATAGGATGTTTAAGGGGAGCATAATTATCTTCACATAAAACCTTTGAGGAAATTGATAGTTACCTGTAACTACTTCACTCCATTATTGGACATGCCAGCATCAGAATCAAGTCTCTCTCAAAGGAGAAGAGAGAGAGAGAGGTGGAGGGGCACTGTATCCAACCATAATTTTCTCTAAACAATTATGTCATAAAAGGACATTTTACTTTGAAACATAAGTAGTTCGAGGTTTTAAAAAATTACTTCTATATAAGGTTATAATGCATAACCTTTTCCCTAATCCTTTTGTTAAATTATTTCTTCAGAACACTGTTCCTATTTTCTTTTCACATAAAAGATTAAATTGTTTTTATCTAGAGCTAAAAATTTCCAAATGAGTTGAAGATATATAAATATAGAATTGACAGTATATTATTAATGTCACCTTATTAAACACACCCTTCAGTGTGAACTTTCTGTAGCTGATTTTTGGTGCATAAATTTACTGCTTGGGTGAACATACAAATATCAGACAAAATTTCCAAGGTCAGTTTTAAAGGAGGAATTGAAAAGCAAGTCACAAAAAAACATATTCTCAGTAATGTTTCAGGAAAAGCAAGTGACTTTTTCAAGATAATTGTAAATAGCTCTTTATCATAAATATACATCTTAATTGTTAAAAGTTTTAAAATACAAATAAAAGGGAGAATAAAAGTAAAATACCCTGAATTTCAGAATCAGAAAAAAAAAAACACTATTGACATTTTGATATATTTCCTTCCAGTCTTCATTTTTTTATTCATATAGGTGTTGATTTAATGTTTATTTTATTGTAAAACAATAGAATTAAATTGTATCTGTTTTATAAACTTGCTTTTTAAAAATGTTTATATCAGCTCATAGGCTTCTAATAGCCTCAGTTCTCTTTTTGTGTTCTAATATTTACATTATGCTTGCACAAACTCATCTTCTGTTAAAAAACCAGATGTTTATCACTTGTACTTGTTACAAAATGTGACATGGAAAGGAGCAAATTGCAAGTTTATTAAATAGAGAAGTAGTTCTTATTTTAAAAGAAAAAAAGAGATTTATGCTTCGTATCCAATATTTAAGTCTGTGCACTAAATAAAACATTCAAGGTGACATTTACGTTTATTAATTGACTATTTGTTGAACCACTATTTTCCTTTAGGGTAGACGATTTTCCTAAAGCTATGTTTTAGGAACTTCCCTTGTATAATTTTTGTTTAATAAAAGATTTGTAGAAATAAGTTAGGTATGCTAAGCCCCTAAGACATACCAGGCTAGCACATAATATATAGCCCACCTGCCCCACTACTCCCATGGTTGGTATTAAAAGGGAAGTCTTAAGCTAGGAGGGTGGCATCAAGGTGGCAGCAACAGCTCATGAGAACCCTCAAGTATTCAAACCCTACACGAATGAAGAAAACTCCTATTACTCAGTAATATTCTTTTACATCCGTTTTCTTTTACATCCAGCATGGATGGGAAATAGGATATTTCTAATAAGTAGGGATATGTATTCTTTGTATCTGTGTTTCCTAGTCAGCCTGATCAAACCAATCACCTAGGGAATTTTTTAAACACCCAGATCCCTCGTCTCAACCCCAGAACTACTAAATCAAATGTTCCAGGAAAGAATCTACTTTTTCAATCCCCACTCCCCAGGCAATTCTAATGATGTGGTTAGCTTGGGGGAAAAAGTACTTTATATGAATAAAATATTTTCAAGTATTAAACTGTAGCAAATAATGTGGTCCTAAAATGATATTGAATGTATTCACCTCTGCTGATTCACAAAAGATGCTTTACAAACTTGCTGGATCTTAAGAGCAACATTAGGAACAGACATTATGGAAACTGTTAGAAGGATAAATTTTGGTATGTGTTTTTTTAACCAAATAATATAAAAGAATATACATTATGATAGGATTGTGTAGGTTATAAGAAATACTGTTCTGTTTAACAGATAATGATTTTTCATAGAAATTTCATGGGTATCGCTGCTATTCAGGTCGTTTTAGGATGTTCTACAACATTCACATTTGACTTATGTCGATTAGCAAGGCATAGCTGTTACCAAACTTTAAGTGATCCTATATAAATTTATTTGCAGCAATGATATGAATCATGCATTTTGATTTGTCGCCACATTAATTAGTAACATTTCTTATAAAATAACTCCTTACTTTCCTGCTAGCCAGGGCTAGTAAGTAGGGCTAAATCCCTACTTATTTCCTATATAAACACAAACTACCTTTTTTTTTTTTTTTTTGAGACAGAGTCTCACTCTGTCACAAGGGCTGGAGTGCAATGGCACAATCTCAACTCACTGCAACCTCCACCTCCCGGGTTCAAGCACTTCCTCTGCCTCAGCCTCCCAAGTAACTGGGATTACAGGTGTACGCCACCATGCCCAGATAATTTGTTTTGTTTTTTAATTTTAGTAGAGATGAGGTTTCACCATTTTTCCCAGGCTGGTCTTGAACTCCTGAGCTCAGGCAGTCCACCTGCCTCGGACTCCCAAAGTGCTAGGATTACAGGCATAAGCCACAGCGCCAGTCAATACATAAACTCTTTAAATACTATAGTTAGATTTACCAAGGGAAGGGGACAATGGGAGACAAATGCAAATAGGATCTGCTGCTCCATTTAAGAAAAAGATACAGATATATTTGCTGTGATGGGTCAGCTGAGTGAGACAGATAATGAGCAAGCATATCAAAAACCAGAACTTAGGGAAAACGTTCTCTCTTCTTAGAAATATGTCTTCTTCTAAGTTTCCAAATAGTGGTTTGGAAATAGTGTGCACTGACAGCCATAAATCTTGACCAGCTTGTTGCTGTTTGCCCTGGTTACTAACAATTCAAACAAATCTAGTAATCACTGATTGCAACTCACCACTTTTCCTGGTTTTATTTTTTGTTTTTTTTTTTTGTTGTTGTTGTTGTTTGTTTTTTGCCTTATGATAGCCTTACCCAGTCCTCCATTTCAGTCCTTACATAACCTTACATAAGATTGTTTTTTATCCCAAATCCTTTAATACTATAATTATATGTCAACATATGAGATAGTATTAATATAAACTTAGCATCTATTAAAATTTGCTTCTGTTCAGCTTTGAAAGTGCATGCTACCTTTTACCTCATAATACAAATAGAGAAGAACACGTTCTGTGAAGCTGATTTTTCTTCCCCTCGCAGTCAGATTGTGGAGAATGGCATCATCAAGGTAGCAGGGCACAGTGCAGACCACACAGCAACAAATGAGTTGCCAAATTTGGGGCCACATGTTTTGAGCAAATGTGCCTTCGGCTTTCCTTCCTTTAATCAGTAAACTGACTAAAAGCAAGCTGCATGCATTTCCCTGGAGATAAGGTACTTACTTTGAAACACTGCAAAAGAACAAGGAAGACAAATTTCTGATATGCCATTTCTTTCAGTCTGGCATGCAGATGATAAGATTCCTCTGTTTTCATTAATTGTAAAACAACAATCCTACTCTTGCTTTGGGAACATGAACAGTCAAAATTTTATTTCCATGAACCCTAACTCATATCTATTCCTTAACTAACTATTTTTATTATTTTCTCTTTTTTAAAAATGGATTCATTAGGTATAATAGCATCAATGACCTAAGTAACTAGTTTATATGTATACTACATTGGTATATGGTATATTGGTACGTAGCATATATATTAGAATGTGGTACATTCTCTTTCATTACTTTGAGGCTGTGTATTAAATTGTGCTAAATTTTTCAGGGAGTTTTCATTTTGTTAATTCTAAGACTTAAACCCTAATGCGTTATCATGATGGATATGTTTTCTATGGGAGAAAGACTGGACTGGCATCTAAATTATTATCTCTGCAGAAACTATTCTGGGATAAGATGCATCATAAATCACTCTGATGAGTAACTCACAAAACCCAAATGAAACTAACAACATTATTGAAGCACATCAGTTTTTGGTGTGCCTTACATTTATGGTACGGGTGGATTGTGGGCAAGGGAGGCTCGAGTAACAGGAGAGATGATGGGAGGACTACAGAGTATAAGTCCACTTCAGTAGAGGCTTGCCAAACACTATCTCATTTGTTAAAGAAAGATAATTTTGACAGATAGACACAATCATTCCCATTTTACAGATGAAGTTAAGGAGCCTAAGCCATGTCAAAGGATTTTTAGCAATTCATATGAGTTCTATGTAGGAGAGCAGGGACTAGAACAGAAATCTGTCTGCAAAACATTTACTCAGTTTACTAGATCACCCTCAACAAAACTCTCTTTTTATCATCGTCACAATTATTAATATATAATATTTCCTCTCAGTCTACATTATGAAACAGTGTCATTACCAGTCTACTCTTAAAATCTACATTCATTTATTACTTTAATTGTGAGAGCAACTCATCCTATTATATCATAGTTAACAAAACTACAGATGGAACTTGGGTTTAAAATTCCCAGTAATAAGGAGCTCCAGTAGTGCTATCGGTTAGCGCACAGTACTTATATGAAATTCTCAGTAACAAAAGTTGATATTGCCTGTCATGTTTTTAAATTAAAATATAATATATTCATTTCGATGTTTGAACCCTGCATTGTTACCTAATGAACATTTCTATTGAGTGGCATGTTAAAATTACATCATATTTTGAACTTTGTCACTTATCTTGGAGTTTGTTTTGTAATTTATTTCTGTTCATTTTATGTGGTATCCTTTGACCAAAAGCATCCTACATGGAAAAAAAAAATAGACTATAACTCTGTTTCTTTTCTTTCTTTTTATTTTTTATTCCCATAAGTTTTTGGGGAACAGATCGGGTTTGGTTACATGAATAAGTTCTTTAGTGGTGATTTCTGAAATTTTGGTGCATCCATCACCTGAACAGTATACACTGTACCCAATTTGTAGTCTTTTATCCCTCACTCCCCTCCCCCACCCTTTCCCGACTGAGTCCCCAAAGTCCGTCATATCATTCTGTCTTTGGATCCACATAGCTTAGCTCCCAATTATGAGTGAGAACATATGATGTTTGGTTTTTCATTCCTGAGTTACTTCACTTAGAATAATGGTCTCCATTTCCATTTAGGTTGCTACAAATGCCATTATTTCATTCCTTTTATGGCTGAGTAGTATTCCACTGTGTGTGTGTGTGTTGTGTGTGTGTGTATATACACACACATACCACAATTTTATATATATTGTCTATACAATAGATAATACATGCTATATATATTGTATATATATACAATTGTGGTGTGTGTGTATATATACACATACATTTATATGTATGTATATATGTGGTGTGTGTGTGTATATATATATACACAATTTCTTTGTCTACTTGTTGATTGATGGGCATTTGGACTGGTTTTATATTTTTGCAACTGCGAATTGTGCCGCTATAAACATGCTTGTGCATGTATCTTTTTTTTTTTCTTTTTTGTACAATGACTTACTTTCCTCTGGGTAGATACCCAGTGGTGGGATTGCTGGATCAAATGATAGTTCTACTTTTTGTTCTTTAAGGAATCTCCACACTGTTTTCCATAGTGGTTGTATTAGTTTACATTCCCACCAGCAGTGTAAAAGTGTTCCCTTTTCACCACATCCCCACCGACATCTATTATTTTTTGATTTTTTGACTATGGCCCTTCTTGCAGGAATAAGGTGGTATCGCACTGTGGTTTTGTTTTTTTCTTTTTTGAGACAGAGTCTCACTCTGTCACCCAGGCTAGAGTGCAGTGGCACAATCTCAGCTCACTGCAGCCTCTGCCTCCTGGGTTCTTCTTAAACGAACTCTCCTCATATAAAAGGTACTAAGTTACACCTTGGATTTAAGTCTTTTGAAAAATCATTTCTAGCAGTGTATCATGGTATTAGAATACTAAGCATTCTTTCTGGAGATATTGCTGGTGACCTTTCCTCCAGATTTAAAGGAACGATCTCAACCCCTGCCTCAACTCACAGCTCCTGGAAGTGCTGGAGAAGACAATCTCAACCACATCTGTCCTGGCCCACCATACCTCTGGCCTATAAGAGAACATTATCTGGCCTCCAACCACTTATCCCTGCTAGTCTGCCCTCTGTAATTATGCTTCAGTCTGATCATTGTCCTTATTGTTATCCAACCTGCCAGCTTCCTTCTTGCCTTAGGACCTTGCTGCTCTCTCGGCCTCTGATGCTCTTCCCCAGATCCTAGTAGAGCAGTTATCTCATCTTACTATTATTACCTCCTCAGCAAAGCCATTCCTGAGCATCCAGCCTAAGGAATGTCACCAGCACTTTGTGTTACACTGATTGAAACCAGCTCTTCCAGATTTGAGGGTTCATAGACAGTCAAGATTTCAAGAGTTACAGAAACCTTTGGGTGTCAGGCTGAAAGAAGAATGACAGCCTTGAGGCCAGGACAGATGAGAATGTTTCTTTTTTTGTGAGTTATCAACCAAGTATTAATTGCCCTGTCCTTTCCCCTCATCGTAACTGACTTTTAAAAAACTCGTTTACAGCAATGTTTCACAAGAGAATTCCCACAGAAGTAGCAAAAAGTCATAATGATGTCACATAACGTAAGAAATAGAAGACATTATCTAGGCTAAAGACCTCACTTTCAGGTCCCTGTGCACAGGCCTTTCCTGTGAGAGTGGTGGAGACAGGCTCTGATGCAAATTCTGTTTCTCCTGTGGAGGTTTGTTATCTAGAACACCCACCCAAAGCCCATCAAAACCTACTTGCCCTTGTCAGGACAGTAAGGGGAAAGGGAGAAACTAAAACCCTCAGAACCATCTAAAATTATAGATTATACACATGACACAGAGAGCAAAAGAGACTTTGAAAAATATAAAGAAACCCTGCTCTTCCAGATTTGAGAGTTCATAGATGGTCAAGATTTCAAGAGTTACAGAGACCTCTGAGTGTCAGGCTGAAAGAAGAATGAAAGGCTTGAGGTCAGAACAGATGAGAATGTTTCCTTCTTGTGAGTTATCAACCAAGTATTAATTTTTGTCAATAGAGTTAACAGATCATGGAAGAAAATATATTTCCAAAAGTTTATTGTGTTTACAGAAGTATATCATGTATCATAATCACATCTATAGCTTCAACTTTTTATGAAAATAAAAATGAAACTCAGAACTGGTGCATGTGGTATAAATTGGCATGCTGCATCCTGTCAGCCAATACTTGTTTGGTTAAAGGAGGCTAAACTGGAAGCGCTGGACCAGATTCCATTTTCCCTGTGCTTCTGCCCGTGGGCTTTCTTCAGTTGGTGGTGATTAGACCTGACGTGAACAGCTCACAAGAGGGACTGTGGGTGATTCAGTGAGGGTGGGGGGGCAGCTAAGGCAGAAGTGTCCAGGTCCCTGGCCCAAGCAAAGTCGAAGATCCCACACTGGAGACAGGGCTAGGAATGAAAGCCCTATTTGTTCTCACACAGCATTGTGTGGGGCAGGGGGACAGGAAAGGTAGTAGACTTACCATTCTCAAGTGCTTGTGTTACCACATGGTTGTGTTAGGTGCTTTGAGAGTTCTCTCTCATTTATCTTCACAATAACTCTAAGTGGAAAATCAAGCTCAGAGGTCCTAAGTCTCATGCCCCAAATTCCACCGAATAGAAATGATAGACCCGGTATTCAAACCTACTGGTGTCTGGCTCTTGTCCTTTTTTTCGAGATGGAGTTTTGCTGTTTCGCCCATGCTGGAGTGAAGTGGAATGATCCTGGCTCACTGCAACCTCTGCCCCAACGGGTTCAAGTGATTCTCCTGCCTCAGCCTCTCGAGTAGCTGGGATTAGAGATGTGTGCTACCACGCCAGGCTAATTTTTGTATTTTTAGTAGAGACGGGGTTTCACCATGTAGGCCAGGTTGGTCCTGAACTCCTGACCTCAGGTGATCCACCTTCCTTGGCTTCCCAAAGTGTTAGGATTACAGGCATGAGCCACTGTGCCCAGCCACTCTTGCCCTTTTCTTATTCAATACTGTCCCTGAAGGACAGGACAAGGAATGCACATTGACAGTTTTTGCATCTTCAATGCCAATTACAACATAGTCTCAATAAATAGTTATTAGAGGAGTGAAAGAAGGAAAAAAGGATTCAAGGAAGAAAGGAGGGAGGAACAAGGATATGCAGTGAAGAGAATACAGAAGACAGCAGAAAAACCATCAGGGCATCCTTAACCAAAGGTAAACCATGCAAGGGTCCAATCACATTACATTTGTTTTTCTCATGATGAAGACCTTGTCATCTTGGCCTTAGCTCAGCAAATTTTTGTCGTTGCCTTTGACATTTGTTTCATTACAAGTTGCAAATTGATGATTTTCTAGTTATCACATTTCTTTTATATGTATTAGCTGGAATGCTTCTAAAAAATAAAAACACTTTATATTATCAACTAGTACTTTTGGTTACCTTGAAAATTTTTTTGAAAGTGAAAAGCATAAAAGTTTAGAATTATCATGCTTTCAAGGTGATTGGGCTCAGAAAAATGTTTTATTCTTGATCTTTGGAGTAAGCATAACCACCATCACTTGAAGTACACTGGACACAACCCAACAGGTACTCCACGTCTCTGACTAAGTCTTCAGTATTCTTAGAACAAAAACCACAGAAACTTGGACATTTTCCTAAATGTGTCTTAGATTTTGAGTCATTGCCAGAAATGTTAAATTATTTAATGTAATTCATAGAGAGTATATAATTATGAACTTGGCAAAGCTAGCAGAGATAAGTAAACAGAGAGGGTTTTTAGTATAATGTACTCCCTGATAGTGAGCTATCTCGCATTCTGCAATATATTTCTAGAGAGGAGCTCCACACCTTGATAACTACATAGCAGGACACATGTACCTGGTCAGGCAGTTTCTCCTTCTCAGTCTAACCTTGCATGTCACAAATTGGAGCTAACAATTTCATATGATTCCTCCATCTCATCTCTACCCTCAGCCCCAAAGGAGTCTCCTGTGTTCCTAGGACAGGACTTGGAATATCTAGATAATAGAGGAGGCCCACTGAAGAGTTATTTCAGATAGATTTCCTGTCAGGCACTGTATTTGCTCACACACCTGGTCAGATTATTTTCCTTAAGGAGTGTTTTCAATTTGTGGGAAAAGAAAACCAGTGTCGGCAAATTGCCAATGGAGATGTGCTTTTGAATTACTTACTAAGGATTGCTTGATTAGAGCAGAATCAACTTGTCCTGTGAAATATATGTTCTGGAAACCAATTTTGTTGTACAGAGTTTTTCCAGTTGAATTGCTGTTTGTGTGTAGATAGTTCTTACTGGAACACAACCAAAATATTTTTAACACCATGTTAATTCTAAGACAACACTTCTCAATATTACATATATAAATATTTAGTGGAATATGTACTTTTAAACCTGTAGAAACATATCCATGAGCTTTTCTTTTATATTTTCTCTTGAAACTCTTTTAGTTTAAAATGCCAACATAGATGAATTCTATGTATATATCCATTAAAATAACTATGTACTTGGAACTTATTTTTAAAAAATATCTGCTTTCAACAGAGAACAAACTAACTTCATTTACTTATTTCCCTGATCTTTTATAACATAAACTATTACTTGAATGAATTAAAATAATGGCTATATTCTGAGAGATGCAGGTACATTCTGTTATGTGTTATAGGTATTAAAAAGAAGTTTTTTGGGGTATGAAATATTTTGAGATTTGTTATTTAAATTATGATATATTCATAGGATGGGATAGCATCAGACCATTGATGATGATAATAATAATAGCTCATAAATATAGTGCTTGCTTTGTGCCAGATGTAATACATGCTTTACATATAGTAAATTACTTACTTACCACAGTAACCTTTTGAATTGAGAAAACTGAGATACAGAAAGGTTAAGGGACTTGCCTAATGTCACACAATAGATACATTACACATTGGGATGTAAATCCAGATAGTTCGGTTCCAAAGTCCAGGGAGCAAAACACTTCATCATGTTGCTTCCCATTTGAAATCACATTGCAGATCAACAAGGACCCCTATAAATGTGTTTGCGATCTACTGTTAAGGGAGCAAGGCAGTATTAGATCAATTGTATTACATACACTGATATGTGTGTATCAACTCTGATATATACATCTACATATGTATATGTATTTTGGATATATGTATGTATATATGTATACACACACATAAATACAAACACATAGATACACACAGAAAGAAAACTGAAAGGTTATATTATACACTAAAAGTTTTACAGAAGTAAGCTCTGGGTAATGAGATTATCAGTGATTTTTTTTTTTTTTTTTAGAATGTTTCGTATTTTCCAAATCTTTTAGCATAACAATGTTATTATTTTCATAATTTTGAAAGTGCTATTTATTTATTTATTCATTTGAAATGGAGTCTTGCTTTGTCCAGGCTGGAGTGCAGTGGCACGATCTCAGCTCACTGCAACCTCTGCCTTCCGGGTTCATGCGATTCTCCTGCCTCAGCCTCCCAAGCAGCTGGGACTACAGGCACATGCCAACACGCCCAGCTAATTTTTGTATTTTTAGTAGAGACAGGGTTTCACCATATTGGCCAGGCTGGTCTCGATCTCCTGACCTTGTGATCCAACTGCCTCGGCCTCCCAAAGTGGCAGGCATGAGCCACTGCGCCCAGCCTAAAGTGCTATTTAAAACCATAATCTTCCGTGAAAGGACTACATACTCTTTTGTTGGTACTTTAGATGTTCAAATATCCAAATGTTCTTAGAATAATAAAATAATATCTCCCATATATATTATAGCCTCCAAATTTGTTAATTTCCTTTCCAAACCCCTTTTAACTTGCTAACTAAAGGATGTTAAGCCCTGTGTGGAGAGAACCCAATGTGGAATTATTCTTTTCTCAATACTTCACTCTTCAGATTTCTCACAGAAGTCTTGGCCTTTTCATTGCTCCTGTCCATTAGGGTAAGGCTTCCACTGTCCTTTCTCCAGCAGGTAGCACCACTTCAACCCCCAATATATCAAAGGAAACTTCATAGGCTGCATAGGTATACGGTCCAATGTGTTAGTCCCTAACCATACCAGGATATTTAGATCGGATTTAATTATCACTAAATAAAATGAAGAATTCAGTTCCTCAGTCACACTAGCCACATTTCGAGTGTTTAATAGCCACGTGTTATGAGCAGCTGCCTTGTTAGACGGAGCAGATACAGAGCATATCATCATTGCAGAAAGTTTTTCGGACAGTGCTGTTCCAGAGGCATGGTGAGTCATGAATATTCTCTTCCCCAGCCATTTATGCTGCCTGGCTGGGAAAGTGAATATTCAATTCCTGGAATGTGTTTGCTTGCTCTGGGATCCACAGATTGCTTTTTTTCATTCTCTCTCTCTCTCTCTGCTTCTGTTAGTCTTGCCAGAGCATCTAGGAATAGCAGAGCTCTTCCACAGCAATGGTTAATCTCTTGCCAATGGTCCATATAGGATCTAGAGATGAGATTTACATTTCCTTGCAGCATAACTTTTGGCATTTATTTAAACACCACCTGCTTTCTTCTCAGTTTTGAGTTACATTATAGAGACTATTCACTTAAACCTTAAAGGAAACATGCCCAATCACATTGAAGAGATATTCTCATATTTTTGATCTGGGCAATTGAAAAGATAGTATTTTTGAATACAAAGTGTCTGGGTCTATCAAAGACAAGAAATCTGAGAGCTAAAGAGAAGATCATGGAGCTACCATTTTGGTAGTCGGTAGTTTGTAGTTAATAATGGAAGCTGTAGTAATTGTTGTGATCATCTACAATAAGGAGAACATTAGTTTCTCATGAATTTTATAGAAAAGAAGAGGATGTATGCAATTATATGCCTAAGACATAATTTTGAAAGTGGCAAAAATAAAGGGTTAGTGCCTGAATCAGTAAAGAACTGTGTTCAGCAACTAATGACAAGGATGAAAATTGAAGGGCTTATGCAAATTAGAGATTTATTTCTCAGGTAATAAAACCAGAGGCAGGTATTCCAAGGTTGGTTCAGCACCTCTGTGAAATCCTCAGGGACCCAAGTTTTGCTCTTCTTATCACTTCATTCCTTTCTTCAAAATTACAAATAGTTATTGGAATTGTGATTGTCACACACATTGTAGCAGACATTCCCACAGGTGACTCATCACCATCTCCTTGTTCTGGTACTCACGCTTTGTAGAATCCCCTCCCGTTGAATGTGGGCAGGATATGTAACTTGCTTCTAAGCAACAAAACATGGCAAAAATGATCGGATGCCACTGCCATAGTTATGTTACATTATGTCACCCTCTGTCTGGCTAGCACACTGACCCTAGAGTCCTCTCCCTCAACCTGCTATGAAGTGAGCAGCCACATTACAGAAGTCCATCTGACAAAGAACTGTGGGTAGCTTCTAGGAGCTGAGGATGACCTCCAGCCCGAAACTGAAGCCCTCAGGCCTGTAGTTACAAGGAAATGAACTCTGCCAACAACCCAAGGAAGCTTGGAAGAAGATCCTCCCCCTGTAAACCTCTAGAGAGACTGCAGCCCCAGCCAACATCTGGACTGAAGCCTGGGAAGACTTTGAAGTTGAAAACCAGCTAAGCTGTGTCTGGACTCCACACCCATGAACTGGGAGATAATAAATGTATATTATTTTAGGCCACTAAGTTTGTAATAATTTGCTATGCAGAAAAGAAAACTAATATACCTATATTCCAGAAAGACAGAGATGACCAGGGGAATGAGCCACAAGAGGCAAACATCAGATGTTTTTGCCAGTTTTAAAGAGCTTCCCTGGATATCCACTGAACACCTTTCATTTATGTTTCATTAAACATCTGTCTATCTCTACCTATCTTTGATTACAAGTGAGATTGATAAATGAAATCCTACTAAGACACAGTATCTCAATGAATAAATTCAGAATTCTGTTACCAAAGAAGAGAGGGAAAATATGCTTTAAAATATATATTGGTAGATGACTGGTTCTGTCTGCCCCAGCCTTCATTTATTACTTAAATAACCCCTTTTTGTAGTCATGAACGTTATACTATTACCCTTGCCACCTCCACCCATCTAGGCCACTAATACCTTATACCTTAAATTTATTCCTTGTCTATGGCTAACAGAATTTTCCAAAGATGACCCTGACTTCTTTTTTTTTTTCCACAATGTGATCTTGGGATGTCCCCATGTCATAACAGAGTCTGTTTCTTTACATCCTTAAATTGTTTGAGGCTTTTTGACTATTTTAATCAATAGAACACAGTGTAAGTATCACCTACCATTACCAGATATAACCCTTAGTTTGTCTGGCTCTTTCTGCTTCTTGCCTCTTAGAAGACAGTCACCATGAAAGAAGGCTGACTACCCTGAGGCCATTTGTTATGAGAAGCCTAAGTCACATGGAGAGGCCATGAGAAGACACAATAGCTGACAGTCCCAGGAAAACCCCCAGTCAAAGACTCCAAGAAGACATGCTCAACTTAACCTAGTTATCACACTAAACTATGAGAGGTAATAATAAATTATTAAGTCACTGAATTCTTGGGTTGTTACATAGCAACTTGTAATTGAATATTTGTTCACTGTCATTCTCTTCAAGTCTTGCCTTGCTAGTTGAGAATATCAGTTTCATTCTTGGAAATTCGTGCAATATTACTGTTTCTCAGTTTCTGCTTCTATCCTCTAGTGATCTTATTCTCTATCTTATCTCAGTCATTCATTTTGCCATTTCCAAACATCTCAATGTTTTCATAATATCAATTTCATACAACTAATTCTCAGATACCACATTAAATCTTTCCAGCTGTCATGGTTAATTTTACATGTCAACTTGACTAGGCTGAGAAATCCTCAGATAGCTGGCAAACATTATTTCTGGGTATATCTGTGAGGGTATTTCTGGAAGAGACGAGCATTTGAATCAGTAGATGGAATGAAGATCTGCCTTCACCAATGGGGGTGGGACTCATCCAATTTGTTGATGGTCCAGATAGAACAAAAAGGCATAGGAAGGGCAAATGTACCCTCTCGTCTTCAGCTGAAATATCTATCTTCTGCTACCCTTTAACATCAGAGCACTCCATTTTCAGTCCATCAGCCTCAGACTGGGAGTTACACAACTGACTTCCCTGGTTGTCCAGCTTGCAGATGGCATACTGTGGGACTTCTTGGCTTCCATAATAACATGAGTCAATTCCCATAATAAATCTCCTTTCATATATCTATAGATACACTATTAATTCTGTTTCTCCGGAGAAGCCTAATACACTCCCCACTTACACAGCTCAAATACTACAACTATAAAAATTTTTCTCCCACACTGGGCGTTAAATCTCATTAATCCTACAAGCTTTACATTATCTTTTGTATTAGTCCATTCTCACACTGCTATAAGCACATACATGAGCCTAGGTACTTTATAAAGAGAAGAGGTTTAATTGACTCACAGTTCTCTAGGGCTGGGGAGGCCTCAGGAAACTTACAAACACGGTGGAAAGGAAAGCAAGCATGTCCTTCTTCATGTGGCAGCAGCAAGGAGAAGAACGAATGAAAGGAGGAAAAGCTAACTCACTCACCATCATAAGGACAGAATGCGGGAACTACCCTCATGATCTAATCAGCTCCCATGAGGTCTTGCCCCAACACATGGGGACTACAATTTGGATTACAATTCAAGAGGAGATTTTGGGTGGGCATACAACCAAAACATATCACCTTTCAATCTCCTCATAGTGTCATTTTCATTCTTACCCAGCCAAAATTTCATTGCCAATACTAATTATTATTTCCTTGAATACATTTCAATTATCATTTTTAGCCTATTACCTGTCTATACTTCTACACTGAAGGTGGGTAAAGAAAAACACAAAACTATACTCATTTATCTTCCTTTAATTTTATGGAGATTCCTAAATTTTATCTTCACTATGATCTCTTCTATGAACTCCATAATCAACTGACTACTGGACCTTTCCTCTTTGATGTCTAATAGGCATCTCAAAGTTAAGAAGTCTGAAATGAAGCTTCTAATATTCAGTCTCCCTGCCCCCACTAAATCTGCTCCTTCTGGATTGTTCTTCTTATCAGTTATGTCATCATCATGATCCCAGTGGCTTAGGCAAAAATCCTTAGGGTCATGTTTGACTTTTGCTAACAGGGACATCCAAATCCGTGAGAAGTCCTAATGACTAAAACTTCAAAACTGATCCAGTCAGGGACAGTGACATTAGCCTGTAATCCCAGCTACTCCAGAAGCCGAGGCAGTAGGATTACTTAAGGCCAGGAGTTTGAGACCAACCTGGGAAACATAGCAAGATTCTGTCTCTACAAAAATAAATAAATTAAATTAATAAGCCAGATGTGGTGGTGTGCCTACCTGTAATCCCAGCTACTCGGGAAGCTGAGCTGGAGAGAATCAGTTGAGTCCAGGAGTTTGAAGCTGCAGTAAGTTATGACTGGCCCACTCCAGCCTGGGCAACAGAGCAAGACTGTCTCTAAAACCAAAGACTGATGACTTCACAGCCCCCTAATCTATTCCACTAAAATTTCTTACCTACATAATTAAAGTAGCTTTCTAACTGGTCTTTCTAATACTTTCCTTTACCCATTCAATTTAATTTAACAGAGTAGCTAGGGGAATCCTGCCAAAGAATAACTCAGACACTGCTGTTCTCTGCTCATAAACCTTCCCATGAACTCCCTATGCACTCAGTGAGCGTCACACTCACCGTGTATCTGACCCCATCCCCTGCCATGCTCACCCTTGTTCCTGCTGCTTTGGCTGCACCAGCTTTCTCAGTGTTTCTTATACCTGCTAGGGTAGCTCCCATCAGAGACCTTGCCCTGATCATGATTTTGGTCCAAATTCCTTTTCTCCTTTGTGAGAAGTGGTCTTCGTTCACTCACTTCCTTCAGATTTTCATTCACATATTCTCTACTTAACCAATATTATCTACCTTAACTATACTGCGTATACTTTTAAGACCCCCCACAACCTCCACCATTTCTCATCATCTTACTGTGATTTCTTTTTTTCTTCCTTCACTCATTACTATCTAACAAACTGTATTTTTACTAGTTTATTCTGTTTGTTTTCTATCCCCCAATATTATTTAAGTTCCGTGAAGCCATTTTCCCCTATTTTGTTACTGTTATTTCCCAGCACCAAGGAAGTTTTGTTTTCTGGGTGTGAACATGTAGAAGATCTAAAGACCAATAGAGAAATTATTTCATATTTTTCTACAAATATACAGATTGGTGATATCAAATAACCTTATTCTGTAATTACAATGCAGAAACTTGGATCTCAAGTGTCCATCTGTTGGATATTTTTTAAATATATGTTTATACTCTTTAAAATAAAAGTATATACTTTAAAAAGTATATATTAAGGTACATATTTATACTTAAGTCTATTAAGTATAAAACATCAAAAATTCTATGCATTTGGTTCTCCTATTAATAATGTTAAATTTAGAAAATTTATTCACCCTATTAGAGCATCATATGCCCTCCTGGAGCTGGAATAAAAGTTTGGTGATTTGATGGAAAGATCAGATAAGGAGGAGTTCAAACAAAATTATGACTTTCCATCTCTCACCCACAACTACTAGAGTTAATCCATTACTGTGCAAGCACAGAGACTCTGGAGATAACAGAAAAAGTGTATATTTCAGTGATCAGAATCATCAACAAATTCTGCTTTATAGGGAGCAAGGACACACCCATGAAGTAGAAGCAGGCATCTTGGATGCAGCCCTAAAAGATAAGTGATTGATGGAATGATTCCATAGAGCCTTCTTATCTTAGTTCCAATTTATCTTCTTCCTTTAAAACTAGATCCCCTTCTCCAGCATCTCCAGACTGACAGACAGAAAATGAACAACAAATAATGGAAATCTCTTATATGTGGAAATATGTTTTCATCGTGTCTTGGCCCCAAGTGCGTGAAAAAAGTAAGATAAGACTTCTTTATTTTCTAATGAGGTTCACCTTTTCTTTCCGACTCTGACATTTTAACTAGACTGCACAGCATTCTTTCTCATTCATAACCACCAATTAATATGTATCTGGAACACACATAACTGAGCAGATTTTTTAAAAATCTATGTAACACTTTTGACAGGAAAGAAGATAAACCTAACATCTTATGGCATAAGAATCCTGAAGTCAAGTTCCGCTTCTCCACTTCTCTTTCTCATCCCCCATCTTTGTGTCCACTACTGCCTATTTTAGTATCATGAAGTTGATACAGCAGGATTCACTCTTAGAGATGAGAATTCTGGTAAACGGTGACTTGAACATAGCTTCTGCTTCTAATATTGATAAAAATGATAAGTGACTTACAATATTAAATGTAATATTAACATTTTAATTTGAATATAAATTTCATATTTAGAAACTTAGTAACTAAAAGAATGTACAAGCACAAGTTTTGGTTAACAGTCTATCTGAATTTTAATAAATTCACGCAAAATTTAAAGACCTAATCCAAAATCATGGAGCAATTGTGGCTCTTAGAAGTTTAAGTTATTATATCTTTTTAATTCTCAGTTTTCTCATCTGTAAAATGAGGAATGAGAACCCATATTATTTAACATGAGTCTATGATCAGTCTGAACTTAAGAAAAGTTTATCAGAACCTGTATTTTGTACCTGGACTTGGATAACACCACAAGAGAAATGTGAGGTGGTCATTTATTTATTTGTCATATGCTCAAAATTAATAGTAAAAGTTGAAGGTTGAAAGTGCTGACATCATCAGTAGCAAAGCATAGGGATGTTTTCTCTCCTTTATTTATGCCTGAAAATTTATGCAGAGAAGGGTATTAATGCTAAAAGTAGATTTTATACAAGTGGGATTTGCTTGGAAGGACAGGGATACAAATCAAAACTTGTCAGTAAAATGATTTGAAGGGACATGACTTGTGAGATTTATAGAGCTGGATAAGTATTATTTAGTTTTGGAGACACAAGCAAAATTCATTCCAATATGAGTTGTCCATGGAATCTACACAGCTATGCTTAGGGCGGTTAGTCTTCACTATCTCTCTGAAGTTTGAACACTAGCACAAACCTGTTTCAACAGCCATTATACTATATCAGCAGCTGGTTTTATTCTTTTAAATATTCATGTTATTTAATTTTAAAAAAATTATTAGCTTAAGATTTATTAATTTAAAAATCCTGTGCAATTGAAATTTAAAGTCATTATTTCTTTTTCCCTAATAAGAACTAATTAGTGTGAGAAAGCTTTGTTAATGCTTATCCATAAATTAGACTGGAAGAAGATGTCCTTTTTTGCCAGTGCTGAAGTTGTTGGTCATAGATAAAAGACAACTGGTATGTTCTTATGCCAAAGTTAAAAAAATTCTGTTTATTTTTTGGCCTGATCAAGGTCAAATCTTTCATACAAGTGTAAATCAAAAAGTGTCTGAGACAGGTCTCAATTAATTTAGAGATTTATTTTGCCAATGTAGAGGACATACCCAGGAAAAAGAGACACATGTCACAGTAGGATCTTTGGCCTGTGCTTTCTCCAAAGATGGTTTTGAGGATTTCACTGTCGAAAGAGGAAAGAGAGGGCAGGAAGGAAAGAGCAACAGTCAATTACACACTCAGTCAATCTGCATTAAACATAAGATAAAATAAACGTAGATTAGGGGAACAAATCAAATATGCATTTGTTTCAGGGTGGGCAGAGGGATGATCTAGTCTTGTCTTTGTCCTGTACCTGTGAAGATAAGCTGTTTACATTGTCAGTCTCACCTGTAGTGGAAAAGGAGTGCAGTTTCAATCTTCAGCACTAGCTTCAGCAACAAAACATCTGCTAACAACAAACTACTCTCTCTTCTAATTTCTACCTCTTTTCTTTACCCTTTTTCTATTTTTATTTTCCCTTTTTCTCTCTTCTCTTTTCCCTTCTTATCATTTCCTTCCTTCCACCAGATGTTCACTTTCTCCTGTTCTCTTCTCTCTCCCTCTCACACCGCATCTTCTTAGTTCTACTTTTCTTTTTTTTTTTTTTAACTTATTCTGCTCCCCATAACTTCTTTCTTTTTCACTTCTACCTTCCCTTTTACTTTCCTTCTTTTTTCACTTTGAGCACGCCAGTAAAACATTTATCATTCAAAAGACAACCTTTCACCGTGCATATACAGAAACACTAAACAAATTGTATTTAGGGAGGATCATATATTGTCTAAATCCAGTTTTCAAAGGCAGTTTCTAAAATAAAATTCACATCAGAGAATGTAAAGGTTTGGGTGGGAAATGCTGTTTTCAAATTGTCAGTTGTCTTTATAACCTGACATGAAGTGTGTGTTAATGAATTATAAAAAATCAACACAAAAGAAATTGCCTTTCATCTTCTCTTATGGGTTTCCCAGCTGTCGGAAGATTCAGCAATCTATAATTAGAATGAAAATTCCAGCTTCTCCAATTTTCTTTTCTTTCCTTTTTTTGAGACGGAGTCTCGCTCTGTCGCCCAGGCTGGAGTGCAGTGGCCGGATCTCAGCTCACTGCAAGCTCCGCCTCCCGGGTTTATGCCATTCTCCTGCCTCAGCCTCCCAAGTAGCTGGGACTACAGTCACCCGCCACCTCGCCCGGCTAGTTTTTTGTATTTTTTAGTAGAGACGGGTTTTCACCATGTTAGCCAGGATGGTCTCGATCTCCTGACCTAGTGATCCGCCTGTCTCGGCCTCCCAAAGTGCTGGGATTAAAGGCTTGAGCCACCGCACCCGCCTCCAATTTTCTTTTCTATTTCTAACAGAAGGATTGATTCAGGACAGTTAACTATAAAATTCAGTACTTATTAATTTTTCCACCCAAATAAAATTTTATGTATCTTCCATTTCTTCTAAGTTGTTATTAATTTTATCTAAGAAACATCTTTATACCAGCATCAATGAATCAATCCTGAAACTGCATTATTTCAATGAGGCTAATACATATTGTAGAAGACAGATAATTTTGCGCCTTTTGAGGAGTAATAGCTAAATAAAACATTTTTAGTAAAAAGTATGTATGGCCTGTTTATTCTCATCAAATTGTAGACTTAGTATCTGATCTTAGCTGCACACTCACTGGCATTCCTGTTTGCTTACTGTCAGAGGACAAGTAACAGCAGTCCTTGGTTAGCAAGGAAAAAAGAAAAACCCCAATCCTCTCTAGAAACATTTCAAACTTTCTAAAGTAGGATTAGGGGCTATGAGGAAAAATTATTAGCTCTTGGTCAAAATACAATTAATTCAAAACAGACTTAAATCAGGGCAGCCATAGGCATTGGGTTAAGAAGAAGAAAAGGAAAAGAAAGAAATTGTTTTGGATTTCAAGTTTAGGGAATTTATTTCAAGTCTAAAAACAATAACCAAGGCAACACAAAGCTTAAAATGAAAATAACAGCACTATGATTCTTGGAAAAGAAACAAGATTTTTTCAATACAGTAATCAGTACATATGAGGCATCTACTATACCAAAAATGCTATAATATTTATATCGATAAATTAGAGTGACATAGAGCAATGTGTATATTGGACCAGAGTTGTGCTAAAATAAGGCAATGCAGTGCATGGTTGACCTCAGAGAAGTTATTTCACACTGTTAATATCCATTAAAAACATCAACAATAATGTCATAAAATTGGCCCTGGATTTGAGCTGGAGCAATTATTCCTACAGTTTAGTTTCAATAATTTACATTATTTAGTAATACTATTTTAAGTTGACTTCCAAATAATACATAGGAATGCCAAATTAATGTAGCTTTTTATTTCCACTAAAGACAATACTATATACATTTTTACGAAATGTTCTATTCCATTAAGAATCTTCTCTAAAGAGTCAATGAAGACATGAGATCATACATGTATAAAAATATATTAAGGGCTAATTGTATAATTGACATGTTATATTCCAACTGGAAAATATGGTGTCTCTAAAGCCATATAAATATCTTTGCAGAAGTGTATTACAATATTAACTTTTTATTTACTTAGTAAATATCCCAACCATTTATAAGAAAGAATAAACTACTTCCTTTAGGTTTTGATAATAATCTATATCAGAATTCCCAAATTAATGGAACAAAATAGGAAAAAGTACTTGAAACCATAATTTATATTTAGGTATTTGTCAGGAAGCCAGATTCCATGGGTTTTGCATATCTGACCCTTTGGCATCTTCCCACATAATCAACCCTTTAACCCAGGCTTGGAGTAAAGGGAATAACTGTATTTTTTTCCCTTCTCTGTTTAACTTGGCTTAACTTTCTGTAGAAACTCCTCTTTCCCACAGCCTAATTCCAAACAAATTGTGATGTTAACAATACTCTTACTGTGGTAATTTAGTCATGTTGCCAGTTAACCCGATGAAAGGCCAACAACTAGATGTCATTTTCTATTTAGGTGAGAAAGTAATTAGAAATTTCACCTAAGATTGACTTGTATTCTTATTTGTGAATTTCCTTTTTACCCACTGAACTTCAGCAGAAATTCCAGTCAAGGGAAGAGCCTAACAAAAAACCATGAGGGAGGTAGTAACAAATGATCTAGAAAACATACCTTTTCCCTCCTAGGTAACCAATAAGTAGTAGGATGCTAAGAAATAGACCACAGATAAGTACTTAAAACTGTAATTTTTTGAGGAGAAATTTGAAAGGGTCAAATAACTTTTTTGTAGATCTCTATTATACTGACAATGCTGTATTGATAAATTAGAGCAACATAGAGCAGAGTGTATATGTATATTGGACCAAAGTTGTGCTAAAATAAGGCAATACAGTACATGGTTGATAAGAGAGAAAATACAAAATAATTTTTAAGAAATCATTACTTTTCCTAAATTAGGAGAGAATAAAGTAAGAAACTTATCTGTGATGCTTTCAATAGAAAGTGGAAAATAAGGCCTGACACAGTGGCTCACGCCTATAATCCCAGCACTTTGGAAGGTCAAGACCCAGGAGTTTGCAATCAACTTGGGCAACATAGTGAGACCCAATCTCTACAAAAAATAATAAAATAAATTAGTTGGGCATGGTGGCAGACACCTGTAGTTCCAGCTACTTGGGATGCTGGGGTGGAAGGATCACTTGAGCCTGGCAAGTCAAGTCTACAGTGAGTCATGATCACACCACAGCACTCTAGCCTGGGTAATAGAGCAGGCTAAATAAATAAATAAATAAATAAAGCAGGTGATTTAAAAAAAAACATGTGGAGAATAGCTAGGAAGCAAGATAATCTGATCTGCATGAGGGAAGGAACATGACACTATTGGGGATGAATGATTTCAGTCATGCTCCAGGTCTTCTAAGGTCATTTGATGGAATAGCAGCAACCAGGAAATATTTCAAAAGTCTATAATAAGAAACGGGGAGTGCTGGGGCTGCAGATCTGTTGGACACAACACGGGGCAAGCAGCAGCCTTTGTGTCAGCATTTGCATATCGAGATTGAGAAACATTAAAGTTTCATAAAATATTTAGATGGTGTCCAAGTGGTGAAGGTGGGGAGTGGTGGGTAACAGGGCTATATGATTAAACATGCTTTAGAAATGCTATTAATTTATCAATGATTTAAAAATTCATTGTGCTAAACAAATGCTTTGGCTTTATTCAATACAGCATTTCTCAAATATACTTCAGCTAAAAAATTTCCTCCCTGCCACATCCCATACATGCCTACCCCAAATTCTTAACAACTCACAAGACAATGTATTTTGCCCTGCCAAAATTCATTTTGATAAATGATGATCTTTATCACTGCTGATTGTTTGAACCAAGGATCAAGTGGATTGGAGAAAAAGATAAGAAATAGTGAGGACTTTGGAGGTCTCAGTATATATTCAGTGGTCTAACACTGTTGATGAATCCTAAGGAAATTATCAAAGGCTAATTCCCTAGGTACTTAAGAAGGAATCATAAGGACACTTAACATTCAACCATTTTTAGTGTCCTATGCTGACTGGCAGAAAAATTGAATCTTTTCTGTCTTTCTTTGTATCCAAAGCAGATATCTGACATTCTTACTCAAGGTCGACTGGTATTTAAAGACTTTTCTTTGTTTATCTAGTTAATTGACTTTAAGATCTCCTCTAAGGCATTGGAGATTTTCTATTACAGTAGTTCTTCCTGATTTCCCCAATTTTAGATAGGATCCTCAGGGAGGTGGGGAACAGAGGGAAAAGAGAGAGAGAGAGAGAGAGACAGAGACAGAGAGAGAGAGAGAGAGGGAACAGACCTTAGATTTATTTGATAAGCTTTGCCCCTTTACACCGTAGGATGGGAAAAATATCTGGAGAAGGCAAAAGCAGGTCGAAAATGTTACAGTATAGGAAAAGGTGTAACCCATGAAATCTTTTGAAAGACTCCTCTGACTTTCAGTGGAAGTATTTTATTGCTCAATACTGTAGGTTCCAAAAAAGTTATAAAATAGTCCAATTGTCAGCCCCTGCTTTGGGTCATTTTCATTTCTATACTATCTCTATACTTCGAGGAACCACACTGTGGCTGGGACATAAATGGCCAATCCTAACACATGAAACAAAAGTATCTTCTCTTTATTGCTGTTGTAGAAAAACTATATGGAAATAATGTCATTTTACTCTTAATATCATGACCTGAAAATAGCAGTCATTTAATGCTGCTGTTAAAAATCTCATTCATGTAAAAGTTAGGGGAGTCATCACTCCCATTACTGGAAGATACTGAAAGGCCTCATAGTATACATGTATATATATATATGAAGAAAATGTGATGCATATATTCAGCATGTATTTAGTAGACAGGAATCTCTAGTATTAGTCCTTAATTTGTTTGTTAGTTCTATGACTGCAGTATCAAGTTCACTGCTCCTTATGATATTCTGATATTTTATTTCTAAACTGAAGACAATAATACTTTCCATCTTAAAATGTAGTTTTGTGGAAATGTTATTATGATATGATGCATTTTGAAAAAATGCAAGTTGATATATTTCTTTAAGATAGTATTAAATCATAGCTTTTCTACAAGTTTACAACAATGCCAAATGACATTTTTTTCCCTTTTCCTCCTCACTGTACCTTTCTGACTCAGTTTGGTCAAATCATAGCACAATTTTTAAACTATTCAGTTCTTAGAAAAAGCTTTTAAAGGAAGTAAAGAAGGAATTTGTTCACTCTCAAAGGTCTTCAAATTTGTTCCTATATGTGTAGTGTCCTAGATCATTAAATAATGATTGCCATGTACAAAAGTTATTTATTATTATGAAAGTGAGGTGATTCTTAAGTCATAAAAAAAAAAATCCCGCAAGATTACTTTTAGTTGTATTAACTTATTATACAGAGCAACTTTAAGATCATTAAACAAAGACCATTAAACAACTTTCTCTAGCATTAAACATATGTAAAATTGTGTGTGCATCTATATACACACAAGTATATATGTGTGTATGTGTATATATATGATATATATATGATAATGAAAGAACGATATATATATATAATCAAAAACATCAGCCGAGTGTGATGGCTCATGCCTATAATCCCAGCACTTTGGGAGGCCCAGGAGAGCAGATCACGAGATCAGGAGATCGAGACCATCCTGGCTAACACAGGGAAACCCCGTCTCTAATAAAAATACAAAAAGAAATTAGCGGGGCGTGGTGGCGGGTGCCTGTAGTCCCAGCTACAGGGGAGACTGAGGCAGGAGAATGTCGTGAACCCAGGAAGCGGAGCTTGCAGTGAGCCGATATCGCGCCACTGCACTCTAGCCTGGGCGACAGAGCGAGACTCCGTCCCCCCCCAAAAAAAAAGAAAGAAAAAAAAATCCTACTGAAAGGTTAGTATTCCCTGCTAAATGCAGAGATTCTTAATGGGAGTCTATTTGGTAAACTTCAGATTTCACAATTTTGCAAAGATAAAGAGATTACTACTTATTGCACCCCTGGAATTTATATGTAGTGAGTTGAAATTACAGAAACTAGTTACATAGAAGTCATAGTCATATAATCAAAACAAATTTAGGCACCAATTTATCGATTTATTCATTTATTTTCTTATCAGTATTTATTGATTACTTAGCATGTGTCCAGCACAGTGTCAGGTGCTAAGAATAAAATGGCAACCTAAAAGAAAGACTAAAGGCACCGTAAAGCCTTGGGCTGTATTCTGCATGTTGCATGTAGCCTCCTGTTGAAGCTGCATGTCAAGTAATTAACTGGAAAAATGACGTTTCCTTTTGGTGTTTGCTTTATTTTAGATTTTATAACGTTAAAACATCGTTTTTTCCATCTTCTTTGGACTTCAGCGTTTCTTTACTTCAAAGCAATTCAAAACATATTTAACATAGAAAGGCAAACAAGACTTTTTACAGAATTCCTAAGAGTAATGTTTTATGAATTTATTGACAACTGCGAAATAGCAACAGGCTAACCATCCCCCACAAAATATGGCCAATCTATCTGTAGTAATGGCAAAAGAAATTAAAGCTATTCGATGTTTATTCATGTTGCCACTAAAGACTTATGTAACAAAAACGTGATTTCTGATGAAAAAAATTAATGAAATTGCTAAAATCTAATGGTCAAGATAAACTAACTATGGTCATCAACATTGATTTTCATATTCTTGAGGAACGCTATTTCCTTAGATCCAATAAGAGTTCAAGATTAAAGTATTACTATTTCAACAATTTGGGTATTGGGTATCTGCAAGAATTGGGTGGGGGGGGGGGGAATGTTCTCTCAGTAATCATGGGCTTACTTTCATTGATTTTTTTTTATAATGTCAACAATACTGATGATCAGCCTGGGCAGTGGTATGCACCTGTATTCCCAGCTACTTGGGAGGCTGACGCAGAAGGATTGCATATGTCCAGGAGTTCGAGACCAGCCTGGGTGACAAAGTGAGACCCCTCATCTCAATTTTAAAACTGATTATTAACATAATCCCTTCAAATTTGTTAATGGTAACAACTTCTTTATTTTTTTTCTGCTGTAATATGATTTATTTCAATTGTAATAGTGTTTATGAATGAATAGATCATAGTAAAAACCCAACACATTGTCATATGTGATATGTTGGAATCAATTCTACTCATTCAGTGGCTATAATGGGTTCCTTCTCCACTCGGCCACCCCATCCCCACCAACACACTTTGTTACATTTTTGCTTGACTTGCTCTAAGTGCCATGTTTGATTTTATCACATTTCTCCCCATGACATTTGTACCCTACCTCTCATACATGCACATCCTGTTCCCTGTAACCAAATTTGAAGATCTTTAGTATTTTAGAATTGCTTAAATTTGCCTTTATTTATAGCCTCCTTCAATTCGCCAGTTACTCATTTCCTGATCTGCTACAATGGAATATCTTACCATCCTCAGGCTATTGAACTTGACCTCTCTAAGATCACTGAAGACATTTTTATCTTGAAATACAGTTCCTTTTCCATCTCTGCCATCCCCAGTACTGAGTCTACTTACAGAAATCAGTATCTCTCAAAGCTTTCATAAATAAGATGAAGTCACCCTGTGAGTCAAATAAAGTACTTGGAGCCAAGCAACAGAAACTAATGCTGGCCATCTTAAATATGAAAGACAAATTTTAGCAGAATGGAGGAACCCATGGTTAATGGGAAGCTGAAGACTGGCCAGGAAAACTGGCAGGAATCAAGGGATCTTGGCAGCAGGATCCATAGGCAGCCAAGTGCTGGTGGCTGAAGCAGGCTAATGTTCTCATACCCTAAACACTACACTTATTTCAACCTCTAGGTTCTATATGAAGGAGTCAAATCTTACTTCTTCAACTAAGAGTCAAAGTCCTAGAAAGAGCATCTGATTGGATAAGCCATATAACATTTCCATACTTCCTGCCACTCCCAATCCTGGCTGTTCCTGCAGAATCTCTCTACTTTGGGATTCCAGGAAACCATATCACTGTTATACAGAACATGTCTGGCTGCTCCTTCTCTGCTTTCTTTGCTAGAAGTGCTAATTTTGACCACAGGCTCCTCTCTCTTGCCTATCTCTGTATTTTCTCTTTACAGTCACACTCACTGCTTAAAGAGCCTCTCCCTATCTACATCTTTCATCAGTCCTGATTTTTCTTCTTTTTCTGTATCATCACTGTCTATTAGATATTTCCATTTGGATAAATTACCATCATCTTAAACTCTGTATATTTATCATCTTTCCTCTCCCGTCTCCCAAAAAAGCATTAGCACTGTGTTAACTCAGGTGCAAGCACATACACACTAACTGCTGCCTTCCACCAGGCTGAAAGCCTTGAGCCATTTTTAATCCCCAATTAACCACTGCTGTAATTCCTATGTTCTCTTCCAATCCATTCATCTAGGAAATCAGCTTATGAAATTTACTATTCATTAGTGACCTCATGTGCAACATGCCTGGTACTGTACAAGAGATCCACTGATGAGCTTCATTTAAAGTGTGAACTACAGTAAGACCAATGAAGTTCAGAAACTATATGAGAAATAGGTACTGTGATAATGGAATGGGATGGAATGGAATGGAATGGAATGGAATGGAATGGAAAGTAAGAAAGAGAGAAAGACAAAGAAAGAGAAAGAAAAAAGAAAGAAAGAAAGAAAGAAAGAAAGAAAGAAAGAAAGAAAGAAAGAAAGAAAGAAAGAAAGAAAAGAGAAAGAGAAAGAAAGAAAGAGAAAATAAGATAAAGAAAAATAAAACTTCCAGTTGGGTACTGTCCTAACTACCTGGGTGCAATGTATCTATGTAACAAACATTCACATGTAACCCCCATATCTAAAATAAAAGTTGATTTTAAAAAAAGAGAGACAGAGAACAAAAGATAGAAAAGTCTAAATAAAAGAACACTCAAAAGTTTAGAAGACAGCTTCTACTTCCGCATTTTCTACTCATTAGCTCTAGGTCAAATAAACCATTAAACAGTCTCTGACTTTAAATGTCTTCATTTAAGAGATGAGATATTAGTCTATGTGTCATAAGATCTTTTCAGGCCTAACACTTTATGACTTTGGTTTAGAAGCTCTGTTTTCCAGGTTGTGACATTAAAACTAAATGTTCAGAGTCCCTCAGATCAAGCAGAATTCTCAACAAGGCCCAAGTGGTGCTCCAGGGTGCGAGGGGAACAAAAGAACATATAATCCTCAATTTTTTCCTTCCTAAGTAATCAGGAATAGAAATACTAGGCCAGAGTTGGGGTGCAGTATCTAGGGGCCTGAGTCAATTATAGTTTAAGGCATCTCTTGCTGATGGACTAAAATGTATGGCACAGAGGGGTAGTCCAAGATGTCATTTTAGAAAGAATCAGAGTCAAAAGCCTAGATGACCACCCAAACAATCTAAAGGGGTTTGGCAAAAAGAAGGAAAATATATGAGGTTGCTCTGAGCTCTTTTTTGTGATGTTCAGTAAAGTGCAGCCACGAGACAAGATCCAGGAGAGGTACAAGAAATTAATGTTTGGCTGGGCCGGACATGATGGCTCAAGCCTGTAATCCCAGCACTTTGGGAGGCTGAGGCAGGTGGGTCACTTGAGTCTAGGAGTTTGAGACCACCCTGAGCAACATGGTGAAACCCTGTCCCTACAAAAAGCACAAAAAATAGCCGGGTATGGTGGTACCTTCTTGTAGTCCCAGCTACTGGGGAGGCTGAGACAGAAGGATTGCTTGATCAGAAGATTAAGGATGCAATGAGCTGTTATCACACCACTGCACTCCAGTCTGAGCAAGAAAGTGAGACCTTGTCTTAAAAAAAAAAAAAGGAAAAGAAAGGAAAGTTTATTTTACTTGCATATTCTAGAGAGGGGGTCATTGCATACCATACAGTATCACTGGGGAAGCACCACATTTAGGTCAGATGGCAGAGGGCAGGAGTCAGGGAAAACCGTAAGCATTAGGCCAGAGCCTTTACTAGAGTTTCCACCGGGAGGGGGGCGGTGGGGGGAAAGGCAAGAAAGAGAAAACAGTTTAGGCCTGGCTAATAATAATTTCAGTGGGCTCTGAACTATAGGGGTAGTCCCTAGTTGCCTGGTACATGGCCCTGGGATGATTAAGGCAGAGAAATATTGCCCCCGTGGGATGCACAAGCCAGAGAGAGGAGGCGTGGCTCTGGATTTCTGAGTTTGGATGTGAAAGGCACACTCCTGCTCTAGATCTCTGAGAATTGACTAGCTCCAGGAGGGGCAGTCTTTTCTCCAACCAGAAATGTTTTGAAGATTTTCTGTGTATCATAATATACAGAAAATTAAAAATGTACACAATATAGAAACAGATTTTAGAAAGTTTAGTAGACCTTTGTCACAGGATTTCATGGCCTCAAGCTGAAATATTTGACCTGGCCTCTGTGTGTGTGTGTGTATGTGTAAGGGTGTGTGTGTGTGTGTGAGAGAGAGAGAGTTTGGGTAGAACATTAAAAGTGAAAAGTAAGAGATGTTAGAAAATGCAGGTGAAAATATATAAATTATTATTTTAATGTTTCAAAGAGACTTGATAGTGAAGGAAAAAATATAAGCAGTAGTAAGAGGAAGGTATAGATTGGAAACAAAATTTTATTGCAAACCTATTGCATACATAACATAATTCTAGGAAGTCAGTTACATGTAATACAAACACAGAACTAAAACTGTCCTGTGATTTCATGTAAAATGAAAATTGTTACAATTCTAGATTAAAATCACACTGCCTGACATCTTTGATAAAAACACACATAATAAAGAAGAGAGAATGTAAATAATCCAGATTAAGGAATATTGTTACCCACCAAGCCTCCTTGGAAAAATAATTCTATAGGTTTGCCTGAAATTGAATGGCCCCATTACTGTCTCACATTTGTGATCCTGAGATAAATTGTCCTTTATGGCTAGTGGAGCTGTTACTGGACATGACTACCACAATGAAATTGAACACATTCAAGGGACTCAGAACAAAAATGTAATCTAGACTACAATTTATAATTAAAACTTTTCACAGAGCTCTGTAGTTTGCAAATGTGTGATAACAGAAAGTGGCACTGGTATGTGTTAAATGTCAGTGATAAGTTTTCCTTTCAGTGTTCCATCTGTCACCACAGTAAAGAAAATTTCCAATTATGGCTCTTGCTTATGCAATTTTGAAGCTGAAAATCTTTCACAGTATTTGGGGATGTGAGAGTTGATTTACTTTTAACTACTTTTCCTACATTTATTTATTTATCATTTTTCCAAACAACATAGTAATTGCATAACTTTCATTTGCTAGGTACTAAGAGATAGGACTAAAATGATAAACAAGGAAGAGATGCACCATGCCCTTGCAGAGTTGACCATCTAGTAGGGACACAAACAATAACCAAGAAATTACAGTGCAGTGTAATCAACAATATTAGGAGATGTACAGAGTGGCACAGAAACACAAGAGTGCCATTCAGCCAAGGAGTTAGAGATGGATTCCTAAGAGAATGGAATCTCAGCTGAGACAATGAATGGGAGTTAGCTGGTCAAAGAGGGCGAAGACGACTTTCCAAGGCAGAAGTAACAGTAAAAGCAGGCTAAGTCATGCTGAGAAAACAAAAAAGATATCCAAGTTTAGATAGTTTAGAACTAGAACGGTTTATTTTGTATTCATTCTATGTCTGTATGATTTAATGTAAAACTAAAATTTTCACAATTCTAGAATTATATTGCTCAACATCTTTGACAAAAATACACAAAATAAAGAAGAGATCATGCAAATAAGCCAGATTAAGGAAGACTGTTTTCCTCAGTCCTCCTTGTAAAAGCTTCTGTAGGTCTGCCTGACATTGGATGACCCTTACAGTCTCACATTTGTAGCCATCACGTGCTGACCACATCTCTGCTCCATGTCTTCTCTCCAGGACATAGGTTGATGAATCATCCTCCATGTGGGACATTGCCTGTCTGGTGGCAGAGTGAAGAAAGAGATCACATTGAATGGCTCTTATAAGCCATCGTCTTTAACATAGCTCTTAAAGCTATCCTCCAAAAATGATAGATGCCACTTTCGTTTATATTGCCTTAGACAAAACAAATCACCTGGCTATGTCTGCAGGACAAAGAGGTATAATATTCCAATGGCAGAAGGGACACCACACTGAGAAAAACTGGACATTATGGCGAGAAGGAGTGATACCATCTACGAATGGCATAAAGGAAGAATCCCAATATGACACTCAGTATAACTTAAGATTTGATTTCTATATAGCTTAAGCTTAGACAGTGAGGCAGAAAGAGATATAGCATGAAGCTGGGTCAATAACCATGAGCCAGATGGGGCAAGCTCTACAAGTCACTTTATTTATTTATTTATTTATTTACTTACTTACTTACTTACTTAAGACAGGGTCTTGCTCTGTGACCCAGGCTGGAGGGCAGTGGCACAATCATGTTCACCACAGCGTCTATCTCCTGGGATCGAGCAATTCTCCTGCCTCAGCCTCTCACATAGCTGAGACTATAGGCCACACTGAAGAGTTAAAATATGATCATAAATCCTTTGGGTAGCCATTGATGGCTGACTGTAGTGTGGAAACTGAATGAGAAACAGGCCAGATTGCAAGAAGAGGGGCCAGTTAGAAAGTGTAGGCCTTAATCTAGGTGAAAAGTCATGGGGGCTTGACCTAGATCCATGCAGTAAGAATGGAAAAGGCCCACAGGATTTAAGAAGTGCTAGAAAAACTGAATCATCAGCAGCTGGAGAGTGCATGGTTATGAGGGATCACAGGGAGGAAGAAAGGATGCAGTTCAAGTTTTGGTTTGTTTAGTAAAGGATTACACGAATCCCCATACAGAAAACACAGAGGGGAAGCAGGTGTGGAGGGAAGATGGTAAACTCCTTTTGGAACAGTTTGAGTCTGGCTCCTCTGGAAGGCATTCAAGTAGAGGTATTCAGTAGGTGGATACACATTTAGATTGGAAGCTACAGACGAAGGGAAATCTGAGCTGCAGATACAATACCATCAAAGTACAGATGGTGAGCAAAGCTGTGGAGTGACTAAAGTCATTCAGGGAGATGGTATGAAAGGAGAAAAGGAGAAAGAATAAAAAGATTATGCCGCACAACACTAAAACTTTTTCTGTGGAGAGATTTTCTGGGGCCTTTTTTAAAAGCATGTATTCTGGCCGGGAACGGTGGCTCATGCCTGTAATCCCAGCACTTTGGGAGGCCAAGGAAGGCAGATAATGAGGTCAAGAGATTGAGACCATCCTGGCCAATATGGTGAAACCCCATCTCTACTAAAAAAAAAAAAAAAAAAAAAAAAAAAAAAAAATTAGCCGGGCATGGTGGTGTGTGCCTGTAATCCCAGCTACTATGGAGGCTGAGGCAGGAGAATTACTTGAACCCAGGAGGTGGAGGTTGCAGTGGGCTGAGATTTTGCCACTGCGCTCCACCCTGGCAACAGAGTGAGACTCCGTCTCAAAACAAAACAAAACAGCATGTATTCCTATACCGCTATTAATCTGTTGGTAGAGGAAGGGCATTTGTTCTTAAAGAAGAGTCAGAGGTCATATTCCTCAAGACCTCCCATAGTATTCCACATAAAGTGGTCTGGAAAACAATTTAGCAATGAGTCAGACAGTCTGGGTTTTAGCTCCCTACTTTGCCTCATAGCAACCATGTGTCCTTGGAAAACCCCTTAATCAGCCATGTCTTAATGCTGTCATTTGTACACCTAGGATGCTGACACCTCCACTCCATTCTGAATCAGGATGACAGGATTAACAAAGCTACATAATATAGGTGAAAAGCCCTTTGGAAGCTAAAAGGTCTTTTAAAATTATTGTAGTTAATATTATAATGTTCACTCTAGAGCAGGGGTGGGTGGGGGGGAATTCCTAAATCTATTTTGAGATCTCATAAAATATGGAGAAAATAGAAAGTCGTTTGCCAAACCTCATAAAAGCAAAATTGACAACATTTCTGACATGACTCATTCTTCCTTTGAAAACTAACTGTGAAATCAGATAAGGGTCAACTCATTTTAAATAGAATCTTAAGGAACATAAACTTTTTCTTAAGTTTTTTTCAAAATGAGACTGCTATTCTTTTTCACATTGCTCATTTGGGAGGGGTCTATTAGTTATATCTAAGTTATCCTATTCATAAAGCTTGAATCTCACCCTAGTCCTAATTTTTAAATTTTCCCTTCAGGCAGATACATTTGTATGGTGGCAAAAGTAGTCAAATTTTCCAATTATGTTTCTCAAATCTTCAGTGATCTTTCTTGTGGCGCTCTCAGTATTAACCAAAAGCTTTGAAAATCCTTGCATTTATTTTTTAAATTGCAGAAGATTTATCTAGAGATGAGAGGCATTTGGAGTTAGAATGTTTATACTGCCAATGACTCAAGGAATGTATTTTCTATAACTTACATTTTCAAGCTGTAATTATAATTTTTACAACCATTTTTAGTTCTTGGATTACAGCCAGTCTTCACTGTCACTGTTTATGTGTTTGAGTTCTTGTAAACTCTGATTTAGAAACACTCTAGAATTCACTATCCAAGCAGTTTATAAGAAATTTGACTCTTGGTTCGTATGTATGTTAAGTGGTTTTTTACATACTCTGCCAAGAGTAGGACTTATGCTTTCTGCTATCATCTCTCCACTTTATTTTCCAACCGAAAAGTGTCCCAAACATAAAACATGATGCAAGGCTCCATGTACCACAGAAAGTATTAGCTATGTTTTTTTTTTTTTTTTTTTTTTTTTTTTTTTTTTTTTTTTGAGCAGGATTTTGCTCTGTTGTGCAATCATAGCTCACTGCAGCTTCAACTTCCTGGGCTCAAGTGATCCTCCCTGCTTTAGCTGCATGAGTACCTGGAACTACAGGTGTGTGCCACCACATCCAGCTAATTTTTGTAATTTTTGTGGAAAGAGGGTCTCGTTATGTTGCCCAGGCTGGACTTGAATTCCCGGTCTCAAATGATCTTCCCACCTGGGCCTCCCGAAGTGCTGGGATTACAGATATGAGCCGCTGGGCCTGGTCATTAGCTATGATTTAAAGGGAAAAAAAGAAATAAAACCTTCACTCAACATTTAATTAAATTTCTTTAGGTTTTGTGTGATAGATGGTTAAATATATATTCAGGGATACATATATATAATATATAA